>NW_028270279.1:120000-136144 GCF_037043375.1 Chiloscyllium plagiosum | reverse complement strand
GTGTGAGAGAGAAACAGTGTGTGTGAGAGAGAAACAGTGTGTGTGAGAGAGAAACAGTGTGTGTGTGAGAGAGAAACTGTGTGTGTGTGAGAGAGAAACAGTGTGTGTGTGTGAGAGAGAAACAGTGTGTGAGAGAGAAACAGTGTGTGTGTGAGAGAGAAACAGTGTGTGTGAGAGAGAGAGAAACAGTGTGTGTGAGAGAGAGAGAGAAACAGTGTGAGAGAAAGAGAAACAGTGTGTGTGTGAGAGAGAAACAGTGTGTGTGAGAGAGAAACAGTGTGAGAGAGAGAGAGAGACAGTGTGTGTGAGAGAGAGTGTGTGTGTGTGAGAGAGAAACAGTGTGTGTGTGAGAGAGAAACTGTGTGTGTGTGAGAGATATACAGTGTGTGTGAGAGAGAAACAGTGTGTGAGAGAGAGAGAAACAGTGTGTGTGGGAGAGAGAGAGACAGTGTGTGTGAGAGAGAGAGAAACAGTGTGTGTGTGAGAGAGAGTGTGTGTGTGTGTGAGAGAGAAACAGTGTGTGTGTGAGAGAGAAACTGTGTGTGTGTGAGAGATATACAGTGTGTGTGAGAGAGAAACAGTGTGTGAGAGAGAGAGAAACAGTGTGTGTGGGAGAGAGAGAGACAGTGTGTGTGAGAGAGAGAGAAACAGTGTGTGTGTGAGAGAGAGTGTGTGTGTGTGTGAGAGAGATACAGTGTGTGTGAGAGAGAGAAACAGTATGTGTGTGTGAGAGAGAGAAACAGTGTGTGTGTGTGTGAGAGAGAAACAGTGTGTGTGTGTGAGAGAGAGAAACAGTGTGTGTGTGTGAGAGAGAAACAGTGTGTGTGTGAGTGAGAGAGAAACAGTGTGTGTGCGAGAGAGAGAGAGTGTGTGGGAGAGAGAGAAACAGTGTGTGTGTGTGAGAGAGAAACAGTGTGTGTGTGTGAGAGAGAAACAGTATGTGTGTGTGAGAGAGAGAAACAGTGTGTGTGTGTGAGAGAGAGAAACAGTGTGTGTGTGTGAGAGAGAAACAGTATGTGTGTGTGTGAGAGAGAAACAGTGTGTGTGTGTGAGAGAGAGAAACAGTGTGTGTGTGCGAGAGAGAGAGAGTGTGTGGGAGAGAGAGAAACAGTGTGTGTGCGAGAGAGAGAGTGTGTGGGAGAGAGAGAAACAGTGTGTGTGAGAGAGAGAGAAACAGTGTGTGTGAGAGAGAGAGAGAAACAGTGTGAGAGAAAGAGAAACAGTGTGTGTGTGAGAGAGAAACAGTGTGTGTGAGAGAGAAACAGTGTGAGAGAGAGAGAGAGACAGTGTGTGTGGGAGAGAGAGAGACAGTGTGTGTGAGAAAGAGAGAAACAGTGTGTGTGTGAGAGAGAGTGTGTGTGTGTGTGAGAGAGAAACAGTGTGTGTGTGAGAGAGAAACTGTGTGTGTGTGAGAGATATACAGTGTGTGTGAGAGAGAAACAGTGTGTGAGAGAGAGAGAAACAGTGTGTGTGGGAGAGAGAGAGACAGTGTGTGTGAGAAAGAGAGAAACAGTGTGTGTGTGAGAGAGAAACTGTGTGTGTGTGAGAGATATACAGTGTGTGTGAGAGAGAAACAGTGTGTGAGAGAGAGAGAAACAGTGTGTGTGGGAGAGAGAGAGACAGTGTGTGTGAGAAAGAGAGAAACAGTGTGTGTGTGAGAGAGAGTGTGTGTGTGTGTGAGAGAGAAACAGTGTGTGTGTGAGAGAGAAACTGTGTGTGTGAGAGAGAAACAGTGTGTGAGAGAGAGAGAAACAGTGTGTGAGAGAGAGAGAGAAACAGTATGTGTGTGTGAGAGAGAGAAACAGTGTGTGTGTGAGAGAGAGAAACAGTGTGTGTGTGTGAGAGAGAAACAGTGTGTGTGTGTGAGAGAGAAACAGTGTGTGTGTGTGAGAGAGAGAAACAGTGTGTGTGAGAGAGAGAAACAGTGTGTGTGTGTGAGAGAGAGAAACAGTGTGTGTGTGTGAGAGAGAAACAGTGTGTGTGAGTGAGAGAGAAACAGTGTGTGTGAGTGAGAGAGAAACAGTGTGTGTGTGAGTGAGAGAGAAACAGTGTGTGTGTGAGTGAGAGAGAAACAGTGTGTGTGTGAGAGAGAGAAACAGTGTGTGTGTGAGAGAGAGAGAAACAGTGTGTGTGTGTGTGAGAGAGAGAAACAGTCTGTGTGTGAGAGAGAGAAACAGTGTGTGTGTGAGAGAGAGAGAGTGTGTGGGAGAGAGAGAAACAGTGTGTGTGAGAGAGAGAGAAACAGTGTGTGTGAGAGAGAGAGAGAAACAGTGTGTGTGAGAGAGAAACAGTGTGTGTGAGAGAAAGAGAAACAGTGTGTGTGAGAGAGAGAAACAGTGTGTGTGTGAGAGAGGAACAGTGTGTGTGAGAGAGAAACTGTGTGTGTGAGAGAGAAACTGTGTGTGTGTGAGAGAGAGAAACTGTGTGTGTGAGAGAGAGAGAAACAGTGTGTGTGAGAGAGAAACAGTGTGTGTGAGAGAGAAACAGTGTGTGTGAGAGAGAAACAGTGTGTGTGTGAGAGAGAAACTGTGTGTGTGTGAGAGAGAAACAGTGTGTGTGTGTGAGAGAGAAACAGTGTGTGAGAGAGAAACAGTGTGTGTGTGAGAGAGAAACAGTGTGTGTGAGAGAGAAACAGTGTGTGTGAGAGAGAGAAACAGTGTGTGTGTGTGTGAGAGAAACAGTGTGTGTGAGAGAGAGAAACAGTGTGTGTGAGAGAGAGAAACAGTGTGTGTGTGAGAGAGAAACAGTGTTTGTGTGAGAGAGAGAAACAGTGTGTGTGAGAGAGAAACAGTGTGTGTGTGAGAGAGAAACAGTGTGTGTGTGTGAGAGAGAGAAACAGTGTGTGTGTGAGAGAGAAACAGTGTGTGTGAGAGAGAAACAGTGTGTGTGAGAGAGAAACAGTGTGTGTGTGAGTGAGAAACAGTGTGTGTGTGTGAGAGAGAGAAACAGTGTGTGTGTGAGAGAGAAACAGTGTGTGTGAGAGAGAAACAGTGTGTGAGAGAGAGAGAAACAGTGTGTGTGTGTGAGAGAGAAACAGTGTGTGAGAGAGAGAGAAACAGTGTGTGTGTGAGAGAGAAACAGTGTGTGTGAGAGAGAGAGACAGTGTGTGTGTGTGAGAGAGAAACAGTGTGTGTGTGAGAGAGAAACAGTGTGTGTGTGAGAGAGAAACAGTGTGTGTGTGTGAGAGAGAGAAACAGTGTGTGTGTGAGAGAGAAACAGTGTGTGTGAGAGAGAGAAACAGTGTGTGTGAGAGAGAGAGAAACAGTGTGTGTGTGAGAGAGAGAGAAACAGTGTGTGTGAGAGAAAGAGAAACAGTGTGTGTGTGTGAGAGAGGAACAGTGTGTGTGTGAGAGAGGAACAGTGTGTGTGTGAGAGAGAAACAGTGTGTGTGTGTGAGAGAGAAACTGTGTGTGTGTGAGAGAGAAACAGTGTGTGTGAGAGAGAAACAGTGTGTGAGAGAGAGAGAAACAGTGTGTGTGTGTGAGAGAGAAACAGTGTGTGAGAGAGAGAGAAACAGTGTGTGTGAGAGAAAGAGAAACAGTGTGTTTGTGAGAGAGGAACAGTGTGTGTGAGAGAGAGAAACAGTGTGTGTGTGTGAGAGAGAAACTGTGTGTGTGTGGGAGAGAGAAACTGTGTGTGTGAGAGAGAGAGAAACAGTGTGTGTGAGAGAGAGAGAAACAGTGTGTGTGAGAGAGAAACAGTGTGTGTGAGAGAGAAACAGTGTGTGTGTGAGAGAGAAACTGTGTGTGAGAGAGAGAAACTGTGTGTGTGTGAGAGACACAGTGTGTGTGTGAGAGAGAAACAGTGTGTGTGAGAGAGAAACAGTGTGTGTGTGAGAGAGAAACAGTGTGTGTGTGTGTGTGAGAGAGAGAAACAGTGTGTGTGTGAGAGAGAAACAGTGTGTGTGTGTGTGAGAGAAACAGTGTGTGTGTGTGAGAGAGAAACAGTGTGTGTGAGAGAGAGAGAAACTGTGTGTGTGAGAGAGAGAGAAACTGTGTGTGTGAGAGAGAGAGAGAAACTGTGTGTGTGAGAGAGAGAGGAACAGTGTGTGTGTGAGAGAGAGAGAAACAGTGTGTGTGAGAGAGAGAGAAACAGTGTGTGTGAGAGAAAGAGAAACAGTGTGTGTGAGAGAGAGAGGAACAGTGTGTGTGTGAGAGAGGAACAGTGTGTGTGAGAGAGAAACTGTGTGTGTGAGAGAGAAACTGTGTGTGTGTGAGAGAGAGAAACTGTGTGTGTGTGAGAGAGAGAAACAGTGTGTGTGAGAGAGAAACAGTGTGTGTGAGAGAGAAACAGTGTGTGTGAGAGAGAGAGAAACAGTGTGTGTGAGAGAGAAACAGTGTGTGTGAGAGAGAAACAGTGTGTGTGTGAGAGAGAAACTGTGTGTGTGTGAGAGAGAAACAGTGTGTGTGTGAGAGAGAAACAGTGTGTGTGTGAGAGAGAAACTGTGTGTGTGTGAGAGAGAAACAGTGTGTGTGAGAGAGAAACAGTGTGTGTGAGAGAGAGAAACAGTGTGTGTGTGTGTGAGAGAAACAGTGTGTGTGAGAGAGAGAAACAGTGTGTGTGAGAGAGAGAAACAGTGTGTGTGTGAGAGAGAAACAGTGTTTGTGTGAGAGAGAGAAACAGTGTGTGTGAGAGAGAAACAGTGTGTGTGTGAGAGAGAAACAGTGTGTGTGTGTGAGAGAGAGAAACAGTGTGTGTGAGAGAGAAACAGTGTGTGTGAGAGAGAAACAGTGTGTGTGTGAGTGAGAAACAGTGTGTGTGTGTGAGAGAGAGAAACAGTGTGTGTGTGAGAGAGAAACAGTGTGTGTGAGAGAGAAACAGTGTGTGAGAGAGAGAAACAGTGTGTGTGTGAGAGAGAAACAGTGTGTGTGTGTGTGAGAGAGAGAAACAGTGTGTGTGTGAGTGAGAAACAGTGTGTGTGTGTGTGAGAGAGAGAAATAGTGTGTGTGTGAGAGAGAAACAGTGTGTGTGAGAGAGAAACAGTGTGTGAGAGAGAGAGAAACAGTGTGTGTGTGTGAGAGAGAAACAGTGTGTGAGAGAGAGAGAAACAGTGTGTGTGTGAGAGAGAAACAGTGTGTGTGAGAGAGAGAAACAGTGTGTGTGTGAGTGAGAAACAGTGTGTGTGTGTGTGAGAGAGAGAAACAGTGTGTGTGAGAGAGAGAAACAGTTGTGTGAGAGAGAGAAACAGTGTGTGTGAGAGAGAGAGAGACAGTGTGTGTGTGTGAGAGAGAGAAACAGTGTGTGAGAGAGAGAGACAGTGTGTGTGTGAGAGAGAGAAACAGTGTGTGTGAGAGAGAGAAACAGTATGTGTGTGTGAGAGAGAGAAACAGTGTGTGAGAGAGAAACAGTGTGTGTGTGTGAGAGAGAAACAGTGTGTGTGTGAGAGACAGAAACTGTGTGTGTGAGAGACAGAAACTGTGTGTGTGAGAGAGAGAAACAGTGTGTGTGTGAGAGAGAAACAGTGTGTGTGTGAGAGAGAAACAGTGTGAGAGAGAGAGAGAGACAGTGTGTGTGAGAGAGAGTGTGTGTGTGTGAGAGAGAAACAGTGTGTGTGTGAGAGCGAAACTGTGTGTGTGTGAGAGATATACAGTGTGTGTGAGAGAGAAACAGTGTGTGAGAGAGAGAGAAACAGTGTGTGTGGGAGAGAGAGAGACAGTGTGTGTGTGAGAGAGAGTGTGTGTGTGTGTGAGAGAGAAACAGTGTGTGTGTGTGAGAGAGAAACAGTGTGTGTGTGAGAGAGAGAAACAGTGTGTGTGTGAGAGAGAAACTGTGTGTGTGAGAGAGAAACAGTGTGTGAGAGAGAGAGAAACAGTGTGTGAGAGAGAGAGACAGTGTATGTGTGAGAGAAACAGTGTGTGTGAGAGAGAGAAACAGTGTGTGTGTGTGAGAGAGAAACAGTATGTGTGTGTGAGAGAGAGAAACAGTGTGTGTGTGTGAGAGAGAAACAGTGTGTGTGTGAGTGAGAGAGAAACTGTGTGTGTGTGAGTGAGAGAGAAACACTGTGTGTGTGAGAGAGAGAAACAGTGTGTGTGTGAGAGAGAGAGAAACAGTGTGTGTGTGAGAGAGAGAAACAGTGTGTGTGAGAGAGAGAAACAGTGTGTGTGTGTGAGAGAGAGAAACAGTGTGTGTGTGTGAGAGAGAAACAGTGTGTGTGAGTGAGAGAGAAACAGTGTGTGTGAGAGAGAAACAGTGTGTGTGAGAGAGAGAAACAGTGTGTGTGTGAGAGAGAGAAACAGTGTGTGTGAGAGAGAGAAACAGTGTGTGTGTGTGAGAGAGAGAAACAGTGTGTGTGTGTGTGAGAGAGAAACAGTGTGTGTGAGTGAGAGAGAAACAGTGTGTGTGAGTGAGAGAGAAACAGTGTGTGTGTGAGTGAGAGAGAAACTGTGTGTGTGTGAGTGAGAGAGAAACACTGTGTGTGTGAGAGAGAGAAACAGTGTGTGTGTGAGAGAGAGAGAAACAGTGTGTGTGTGTGAGAGAGAAACAGTGTGTGTGTGAGAGAGAAACAGTGTGTGTGTGAGAGAGAGAAACAGTGTGTGTGTGAGAGAGAAACAGTGTGTGTGTGTGAGAGAGAAACAGTGTGTGTGTGAGAGAGAAACAGTGTGTGTGTGAGAGAGAAACTGTGTGAGAGAGAGAGAAACAGTGTGTGTGAGAGAGAAACAGTGTGAGAGAGAGAGAAACAGTGTGTGTGTGAGAGAGAAACAGTGTATGTGTGTGAGAGAGAAACAGTGTGTGTGTGTGAGAGAGAAACAGTGTGTGTGTGAGAGAGAGAAACAGTGTGTGTGTGAGAGAGAAAAACAGTGTGTGTGTGAGAGAGAGAGAAACAGTGTGTGTGAGAGAGAGAAAAACAGTGTGTGTGAGAGCGAGAGAGAAACAGTGTGTGTATGTGAGAGAGAAACAGTGTGTGTGAGAGAGAGAAACAGTGTGTGTGTGAGAGAGAAACAGTGTGTGTGAGAGAGAGAAACAGTGTGTGTGAGAGAGAGAGAGAAACAGTGTGTGTGTGAGAGAGAGAGAAACAGTGTGTGTGTGAGAGTGAGAAACAGTGTGTGTGTGAGAGAGAAACAGTGTGTGTGTGAGAGAGAAACAGTGTGTGTGAGAGAGAGAGAAACAGTGTGTGTATGTGAGAGAGAAACAGTGTGTGTGAGAGAGAGAAACAGTGTGTGTGTGTGAGAGAGAAACAGTGTGTGAGAGAGAGAGAAACAGTGTGTGTGTGAGAGAGAAACAGTGTGTGTGAGAGAGAGAAACAGTGTGTGTGAGAGAGAGAGAAACAGTGTGTGTATGTGAGAGAGAAACAGTGTGTGTGTGAGAGAGAAACAGTGTGTGTGAGAGAGAGAGAAACAGTGTGTGAGAGAGAGAGAAACAGTGTGTGTGGGAGAGAGAAACAGTGTGTGTGTGAGAGAGAAACAGTGTGTGTGTGAGAGAGAAACAGTGTGTGTGTGAGAGAGAGAAACAGTGTGTGTGTGAGAGAGAAACAGTGTGTGTCTGAGAGAGAAACAGTGTGTGTGAGAGAGAGAAACAGTGTGTCTGAGAGAGAAACAGTGTGTGTGAGAGAGAAACAGTGTGTGTGTGTGAGAGAGAGAAAAACAGTGTGTGTGTGAGAGAGAGAGAAACAGTGTGTGTGTGAGAGAGAGAGAGAAACAGTGTGTGTGAGAGAGAGAGAAAAAGTGTGTGAGAGAGAGGAAAACAGTGTGTGTGTGAGAGAGAGAAACAGTGTGTGTGTGAGAGAGAGAAACAGTGTGTGTGAGAGAGAGAAACAGTGTGTGTGTGAGAGAGAGAAACAGTGTGTGTGAGAGAGAGAAACAGTGTGTGTGTGTGAGAGAGAGAAACAGTGTGTGTGTGTGAGAGAGAAACAGTGTGTGTGAGTGAGAGAGAAACAGTGTGTGTGAGTGAGAGAGAAACAGTGTGTGTGTGAGTGAGAGAGAAACAGTGTGTGTGTGAGTGAGAGAGAAACACTGTGTGTGTGAGAGAGAGAAACAGTGTGTGTGTGAGAGAGAGAGAAACAGTGTGTGTGTGTGAGAGAGAAACAGTGTGTGTGTGAGAGAGAAACAGTGTGTGTGTGAGAGAGAGAAACAGTGTGTGTGTGAGAGAGAAACAGTGTGTGTGTGTGAGAGAGAAACAGTGTGTGTGTGAGAGAGAAACAGTGTGTGTGTGAGAGAGAAACTGTGTGAGAGAGAGAGAAACAGTGTGTGTGAGAGAGAAACAGTGTGAGAGAGAGAGAAACAGTGTGTGTGTGAGAGAGAAACAGTGTATGTGTGTGAGAGAGAAACAGTGTGTGTGTGTGAGAGAGAAACAGTGTGTGTGTGAGAGAGAGAAACAGTGTGTGTGTGAGAGAGAAAAACAGTGTGTGTGTGAGAGAGAGAGAAACAGTGTGTGTGAGAGAGAGAAAAACAGTGTGTGTGAGAGCGAGAGAGAAACAGTGTGTGTATGTGAGAGAGAAACAGTGTGTGTGAGAGAGAGAAACAGTGTGTGTGAGAGAGAAACAGTGTGTGTGAGAGAGAGAAACAGTGTGTGTGAGAGAGAGAGAGAAACAGTGTGTGTGTGAGAGAGAGAGAAACAGTGTGTGTGTGAGAGTGAGAAACAGTGTGTGTGTGAGAGAGAAACAGTGTGTGTGTGAGAGAGAAACAGTGTGTGTGAGAGAGAGAGAAACAGTGTGTGTATGTGAGAGAGAAACAGTGTGTGTGAGAGAGAGAAACAGTGTGTGTGTGTGAGAGAGAAACAGTGTGTGAGAGAGAGAGAAACAGTGTGTGTGTGAGAGAGAAACAGTGTGTGTGAGAGAGAGAAACAGTGTGTGTGAGAGAGAGAGAAACAGTGTGTGTATGTGAGAGAGAAACAGTGTGTGTGAGAGAGAGAGAAACAGTGTGTGTGTGAGAGAGAAACAGTGTGTGTGAGAGAGAGAGAAACAGTGTGTGAGGGAGAGAGAAACAGTGTGTGAGAGAGAGAGAAACAGTGTGTGTGGGAGAGAGAAACAGTGTGTGTGTGAGAGAGAAACAGTGTGTGTGTGAGAGAGAAACAGTGTGTGTGAGAGAGAGAGAAACAGTGTGTGTGTGAGAGAGAAACAGTGTGTGTGAGAGAGAGAGAAACAGTGTGTGAGGGAGAGAGAAACAGTGTGTGAGAGAGAGAGAAACAGTGTGTGTGGGAGAGAGAAACAGTGTGTGTGTGAGAGAGAAACAGTGTGTGTGTGTGAGAGAAACAGTGTGTGTGTGAGAGAGAGAAACAGTGTGTGTGTGAGAGAGAAACAGTGTGTGTCTGAGAGAGAAACAGTGTGTGTGAGAGAGAGAAACAGTGTGTCTGAGAGAGAAACAGTGTGTGTGAGAGAGAAACAGTGTGTGTGTGTGAGAGAGAGAAAAACAGTGTGTGTGTGAGAGAGAGAGAAACAGTGTGTGTGTGAGAGAGAGAGAGAAACAGTGTGTGTGAGAGAGAGAGAAAAAGTGTGTGAGAGAGAGGAAAACAGTGTGTGTGTGAGAGAGAGAAACAGTGTGTGTGTGAGAGAGAGAAACAGTGTGTGTGAGAGAGAGAAAGAGTGTGTGTGTGTGTGTGAGAGAGAAACAGTGTGTGTGTGTGTGTGAGAGAGAAACAGTGTGTGTTTGAGAGAGAAACAGTGTGTGTGTGTGAGAGAAACAGTGTGTGTGTGTGTGTGAGAGAGAGAAACAGTGTGTGTGAGAGAGAGAGAAACTGTGTGTGTGAGAGAGAAACAGTGTGTGTGAGTGAGAGAGGAACAGTGTGTGTGAGAGAGAGAAACTGTGTGTGTGAGAGAGAAACTGTGTGTGTGTGAGAGAGAAACTGTGTGTGTGTGAGAGAGAAACAGTGTGTGTGAGAGAGAGAAACAGTGTGTGTGTGAGAGAAACAGTGTGTGTGAGAGAGAGAAACAGTGTGTGTGTGTGAGAGAGAAACAGTGTGTGTGTGTGAGAGAGAAACAGTGTGTGTGTGAGTGAGAAACAGTGTGTGTGAGAGAGAGAGAAACAGTGTGTGTGTGAGAGAAACAGTGTGTGTGTGTGAGAGAGAGAAACAGTGTGTGTGAGAGAGAGAAACAGTGTGTGTGTGTGAGAGAGAAACAGTGTGTGTGTGAGAGAGAGAGAAACAGTGTGTGTGAGAGAGAGAGAAACAGTGTGTGTGTGAGAGTGAGAAACAGTGTGTGTGAGAGAGAAACAGTGTGTGTCTGAGAGAGAAACAGTGTGTGTGTGAGAGAGAAACAGTGTGTGTGAGAGAGAAACAGTGTGTGTGTGAGAGAGAAACAGTGTGTGTGAGAGAGAGAGAAACAGTGTGTGAGAGAGAGAGAAACAGTGTGTGTGTGAGAGAGAGAGAAACAGTGTGTGTGTGAGAGAGAAACAGTGTGTGAGAGAGAGAGAAACAGTGTGTGTGAGAGAGAGAGAAACAGTGTGTGTGTGAGAGAGAGAAACAGTGTGTGTGAGAGAGAAACAGTATGTGTGTGTGAGAGAGAGAGAAACAGTGTGTGTGTGAGAGAGAAACAGTGTGTGAGAGAAACAGTGTGTGTGAGAGAGAGAAATAGTGTGTGTGTGTGAGAGAGAGAAACAGTGTGTGTGTGAGAGAGAGAAACAGTGTGTGTGTGTGTGTGAGAGAGAAACAGTGTGTGTGAGAGAGAGAAATAGTGTGTGTGTGTGAGAGAGAGAAACAGTGTGTGTGTGAGAGAGAGAAACAGTGTGTGTGTGAGAGAGAAATAGTGTGTGTGTGTGAGAGAGAGAAACAGTGTGTGTGTGAGAGAGAGAAACAGTGTGTGTGAGAGAGAGAAATAGTGTGTGTGTGTGAGAGAGAGAAACAGTGTGTGTGTGAGAGAGAGAAACAGTGTGTGTGTGAGAGAGAAATAGTGTGTGTGTGTGAGAGTGAGAAACAGTGTGTGTGAGAGAGAGAAATAGTGTGTGTGTGAGAGAGAGAGAAACAGTGTGTGTGTGTGTGAGAGAGAAACAGTGTGTGTGAGAGAGAGAAATAGTGTGTGTGTGAGAGAGAGAGGAACAGTGTGTGTGTGAGAGAGGAACAGTGTGTGTGAGAGAGAAACTGTGTGTGTGAGAGAGAAACTGCGTGTGTGTGAGAGAGGGAAACTGTATGTGTGAGAGAGAGAGAAACAGTGTGTGTGAGAGAGAGAGAAACAGTGTGTGTGAGAGAGAAACAGTGTGTGTGAGAGAGAAACAGTGTGTGTGTGAGAGAGAAATTGTGTGTGTGAGAGAGAAACTGTGTGTGTGTGAGAGAGAAACAGTGTGTGTGTGAGAGAGAAACTGTGTGTGTGTGAGAGAGAAACAGTGTGTGTGAGAGAGAAACAGTGTGTGTGTGAGAGAGAAACTGTGTGTGTAAGAGAGAGAAACAGTGTGTGTGTGTGTGAGAGAAACAGTGTGTGTGAGAGAGAGAAACAGTGTGTGTGTGAGAGAGTAACAGTGTTTGTGTGAGAGAGAGAAACAGTGTGTGTGAGAGAGAAACAGTGTGTGTGTGAGAGAGAAACAGTGTGTGTGTGTGTGAGAGAGAAACAGTGTGTGTGTGTGTGAGAGAGAGAAACAGTGTGTGTGTGAGAGAGAAACAGTGTGTGTGAGAGAAACAGTGTGTGTGTGAGTGAGAAAATGTGTGTGTGTGTGTGAGAGAGAGAAACAGTGTGTGTGTGAGAGAGAAACAGTGTGTGTGAGAGAGAAACAGTGTGTGAGAGAGAGAGAAACAGTGTGTGTGTGTGAGAGAGAAACAGTGTGTGAGAGAGAGAGAAACAGTGTGTGTGTGAGAGAGAAACAGTGTGTGTGAGAGAGAGAAACAGTGTGTGTGAGAGAGAGAAACAGTGTGTGAGAGAGAGAGAGACAGTGTGTGTGTGAGAGAGAGAAACAGTGTGTGTGAGAGAGAGAGACAGTGTGTGTGTGAGAGAGAGAAACAGTGTGTGTGAGAGAGAGAAACAGTGTGTGTGTGAGAGAGAGAAACAGTGTGTGTGTGAGAGAGAAACAGTATGTGTGTGTGAGAGAGAGAAACAGTGTGTGAGAGAGAAACAGTGTGTGTGAGAGAGAAACAGTGTGTGTGTGAGAGAGAGAAACAGTGTGTGTGAGAGACAGAAACTGTGTGTGTGAGAGAGAGAAACAGTGTGTGTGTGAGAGAGAAACAGTGTGTGTGTGTGAGAGAGAAACAGTGTGTGTGAGAGAGAGAAACACTGTGTGTGTGTGAGAGAGAAACACTGTGTGTGTGAGAGAGAAACAGTGTGTGTGTGTGAGAGAGAAACAGTGTGTGTGTGAGAGAGAAACAGTGTGTGTGAAAGAGAGAAACAGTGTGTGTGAGAGAGAGAAACAGTGTGTGAGAGAGAGAGAGACAGTGTGTGTGAGAGAGAGAGAAACAGTGTGTGTGAGAGAGAGAGAGACAGTGTGTGTGTGAGAGAGAGAAACAGTGTGTGTGTGAGTGAGAAACAGTGTGTGTGTGTGTGAGAGAGAGAAACAGTGTGTGTGTGAGAGAGAAACAGTGTGTGTGTGTGAGAGAGAAACAGTGTGTGTGTGTGAGAGAGAGACAGTGTGTGTGTGAGAGAGAAACAGTGTGTGTGTGAGTGAGAAACAGTGTGTGTGTGTGAGAGAGAGAAACAGTGTGTGTGTGAGAGAGAAACAGTGTGTGTGTGAGAGAGAGAAACAGTGTGTGAGAGAGAGAGAAACAGTGTGTGTGTGAGAGAGAAACAGTGTGTGTGTGAGAGAGAAACAGTGTGTGTGAGAGAGAGAAACAGTGTGTGTGTGTGTGTGAGAGAGAGAAACAGTGTGTGTGTGAGAGAGAAACAGTATGTGTGTGTGAGAGAGAGAAACAGTGTGTGTGAGAGAGAGAAACAGTGTGTGTGTGAGAGAGAAACAGTGTGTGTGTGTGAGAGAGAGACAGTGTGTGTGTGAGAGAGAAACAGTGTGTGTGTGAGTGAGAAACAGTGTGTGTGTGTGAGAGAGAGAAACAGTGTGTGTGTGAGAGAGAAACAGTGTGTGTGTGAGAGAGAAACAGTGTGTGTGTGTGAGAGAGAAACAGTGTGTGTGTGTGAGAGAGAAACAGTGTGTGTGTGAGAGAGAAACAGTGTGTGTGTGAGAGAGAAACAGTGTGTGTGTGAGAGAGAAACAGTGTGTGTGAGAGAGAGAAACAGTGTGTGTGTGTGTGTGAGAGAGAGAAACAGTGTGTGTGTGAGAGAGAAACAGTATGTGTGTGTGAGAGAGAGAAACAGTGTGTGAGAGAGAAACAGTGTGTGTGAGAGAGAAACAGTGTGTGTGTGAGAGAGAGAAACAGTGTGTGTGAGAGACAGAAACAGTGTGTGTGAGAGACAGAAACTGTGTGTGTGAGAGAGAGAAACAGTGTGTGTGTGAGAGAGAAACCGTGTGTGTGAGAGAGAGAAACAGTGTGTGTGAGAGAGAGAAACAGTGTGTGTGTGTGTGAGAGAGAGAAACAGTGTGTGTGTGAGAGAGAAACAGTATGTGTGTGTGAGAGAGAGAAACAGTGTGTGAGAGAGAAACAGTGTGTGTGAGAGAGAAACAGTGTGTGTGTGAGAGAGAGAAACAGTGTGTGTGAGAGACAGAAACTGTGTGTGTGAGAGAGAGAAACAGTGTGTGTGTGAGAGAAAAAACAGTGTGTGTGTGTGAGAGAAACAGTGTGTGTGTGAGAGAGAGAAACAGTGTGTGTGTGTGAGAGAGAAACAGTGTGTGTGAGAGAGAAACAGTGTGTGTGTGAGAGAGAAACAGTGTGTGTGTGTGTGAGAGAGAAACAGTGTGTGTGTGTGTGAGAGAGAGAAACAGTGTGTGTGTGAGAGAGAAACAGTGTGTGTGAGAGAAACAGTGTGTGTGTGAGTGAGAAACAGTGTGTGTGTGTGTGAGAGAGAGAAACAGTGTGTGTGTGAGAGAGAAACAGTGTGTGTGAGAGAGAAACAGTGTGTGAGAGAGAGAGAAACAGTGTGTGTGTGTGAGAGAGAAACAGTGTGTGTGAGAGAGAGAAACAGTGTGTGTGTGAGAGAGAAACAGTGTGTGTGAGAGAGAGAAACAGTGTGTGTGAGAGAGAGAAACAGTGTGTGAGAGAGAGAGACAGTGTGTGTGTGAGAGAGAGAAACAGTGTGTGTGAGAGAGAGAAACAGTGTGTGTGTGAGAGAGAGAAACAGTGTGTGTGTGAGAGAGAAACAGTATGTGTGTGTGAGAGAGAGAAACAGCGTGTGAGAGAGAAACAGTGTGTGTGAGAGAGAAACAGTGTGTGTGTGAGAGAGAGAAACAGTGTGTGTGAGAGACAGAAACTGTGTGTGTGAGAGAGAGAAACAGTGTGTGTGTGAGAGAGAAACAGTGTGTGTGTGTGAGAGAGAAACAGTGTGTGTGAGAGAGAGAAACACTGTGTGTGTGTGAGAGAGAAACAGTGTGTGTGAGAGAGAGAAACACTGTGTGTGTGTGAGAGAGAAACAGTGTGTGTGTGTGAGAGAGAAACAGTGTGTGTGAAAGAGAGAAACAGTGTGTGTGAGAGAGAGAAACAGTGTGTGAGAGAGAGAGAGACAGTGTGTGTGTGAGAGAGAGAAACAGTGTGTGAGAGAGAGAGAGAGACAGTGTGTGTGAGAGAGAGAAACAGTGTGTGTGTGAGTGAGAAACAGTGTGTGTGTGTGTGAGAGAGAGAAACAGTGTGTGTGTGAGAGAGAAACAGTGTGTGTGTGAGAGAGAAACAGTGTGTGTGTGTGAGAGAGAGACAGTGTGTGTGTGAGAGAGAAACAGTGTGTGTGTGAGTGAGAAACAGTGTGTGTGTGTGAGAGAGAGAAACAGTGTGTGTGTGAGAGAGAAACAGTGTGTGTGTGTGAGAGAGAAACAGTGTGTGAGAGAGAGAGAAACAGTGTGTGTGTGAGAGAGAAACAGTGTGTGTGAGTGAGAGAGAAACAGTGTGTGTGTGAGAGAGAGAAACAGTGTGTGTGTGTGAGAGAGAAACAGTGTGTGAGAGAGAGAGAAACAGTGTGTGTGTGAGAGAGAAACAGTGTGTGTGAAAGAGAGAAACAGTGTGTGTGAGAGAGAGAAACAGTGTGTGTGAGAGAGAGAAACACTGTGTGTGTGTGAGAGAGAAACAGTGTGTGTGAGAGAGAGAAACACTGTGTGTGTGTGAGAGAGAAACAGTGTGTGTGTGTGTGAGAGAGAAACAGTGTGTGTGTGAGAGAGAAACAGTGTGTGTGAAAGAGAGAAACAGTGTGTGTGAGAGAGAGAAACAGTGTGTGAGAGAGAGAGAGACAGTGTGTGTGTGAGAGAGAGAAACAGTGTGTGTGAGAGAGAGAGAGACAGTGTGTGTGTGAGAGAGAGAAACAGTGTGTGTGTGAGTGAGAAACAGTGTGTGTGTGTGTGAGAGAGAGAAACAGTGTGTGTGTGAGAGAGAAACAGTGTGTGTGTGAGAGAGAAACAGTGTGTGTGTGTGAGAGAGAGACAGTGTGTGTGTGAGAGAGAAACAGTGTGTGTGTGAGTGAGAAACAGTGTGTGTGTGAGAGAGAGAAACAGTGTGTGTGTGAGAGAGAAACAGTGTGTGTGTGTGAGAGAGAAACAGTGTGTGAGAGAGAGAGAAACAGTGTGTGTGTGAGAGAGAAACAGTGTGTGTGTGAGAGAGAAACAGTGTGTGTGAGAGAGAGAAACAGTGTGTGTGTGTGTGTGAGAGAGAGAAACAGTGTGTGTGTGAGAGAGAAACAGTATGTGTGTGTGAGAGAGAGAAACTGTGTGTGAGAGAGAGAGAAACAGTGTGTGTGTGAGAGAGAAACAGTGTGTGTGTGTGAGAGAGAGACAGTGTGTGTGTGAGAGAGAAACAGTGTGTGTGTGAGTGAGAAACAGTGTGTGTGTGTGAGAGAGAGAAACAGTGTGTGTGTGAGAGAGAAACAGTGTGTGTGTGTGAGAGAGAAACAGTGTGTGAGAGAGAGAGAAACAGTGTGTGTGTGAGAGAGAAACAGTGTGTGTGTGAGAGAGAAACAGTGTGTGTGAGAGAGAGAAACAGTGTGTGTGTGTGTGTGAGAGAGAGAAACAGTGTGTGTGTGAGAGAGAAACAGTATGTGTGTGTGAGAGAGAGAAACAGTGTGTGAGAGAGAAACAGTGTGTGTGAGAGAGAAACAGTGTGTGTGTGAGAGAGAGAAACAGTGTGTGTGAGAGACAGAAACTGTGTGTGTGAGAGAGAGAAACAGTGTGTGTGTGAGAGAGAAACCGTGTGTGTGAGAGAGAGAAACAGT
>NW_028270279.1:100000-115000 GCF_037043375.1 Chiloscyllium plagiosum | reverse complement strand
TGTGTGAGAGAGAGAAACAGTGTGTGAGAGAGAGAGAGACAGTGTGTGTGTGAGAGAGAGAAACAGTGTGTGAGAGAGAGAGAGAGACAGTGTGTGTGTGAGAGAGAGAAACAGTGTGTGTGTGAGTGAGAAACAGTGTGTGTGTGTGTGAGAGAGAGAAACAGTGTGTGTGTGAGAGAGAAACAGTGTGTGTGTGAGAGAGAAACAGTGTGTGTGTGTGAGAGAGAGACAGTGTGTGTGTGAGAGAGAAACAGTGTGTGTGTGAGTGAGAAACAGTGTGTGTGTGTGAGAGAGAGAAACAGTGTGTGTGTGAGAGAGAAACAGTGTGTGTGTGTGAGAGAGAAACAGTGTGTGAGAGAGAGAGAAACAGTGTGTGTGTGAGAGAGAAACAGTGTGTGTGAGTGAGAGAGAAACAGTGTGTGTGTGAGAGAGAGAAACAGTGTGTGTGTGTGAGAGAGAAACAGTGTGTGAGAGAGAGAGAAACAGTGTGTGTGTGAGAGAGAAACAGTGTGTGTGAAAGAGAGAAACAGTGTGTGTGAGAGAGAGAAACAGTGTGTGAGAGAGAGAGAGAGACAGTGTGTGTGTGAGAGAGAGAAACAGTGTGTGTGAGAGAGAGAGAGACAGTGTGTGTGTGAGAGAGAAACAGTGTGTGTGTGAGTGAGAAACAGTGTGTGTGTGTGAGAGAGAAACAGTGTGTGTGTGTGAGAGAGAAACAGTGTGTGAGAGAGAGAGAAACAGTGTGTGTGTGAGAGAGAAACAGTGTGTGTGAAAGAGAGAAACAGTGTGTGTGAGAGAGAGAAACAGTGTGTGTGTGTGAGAGAGAAACAGTGTGTGTGTGTGAGAGAGAAACACTGTGTGTGTGTGAGAGAGAAACAGTGTGTGTGAGAGAGAGAAACACTGTGTGTGTGTGAGAGAGAAACAGTGTGTGTGTGTGAGAGAGAAACAGTGTGTGTGTGAGAGAGAAACAGTGTGTGTGAAAGAGAGAAACAGTGTGTGTGAGAGAGAGAAACAGTGTGTGAGAGAGAGAGAGACAGTGTGTGTGTGAGAGAGAGAAACAGTGTGTGTGAGAGAGAGAGAGACAGTGTGTGTGTGAGAGAGAGAAACAGTGTGTGTGTGAGTGAGAAACAGTGTGTGTGTGTGTGAGAGAGAGAAACAGTGTGTGTGTGAGAGAGAAACAGTGTGTGTGTGAGAGAGAAACAGTGTGTGTGTGTGAGAGAGAGACAGTGTGTGTGTGAGAGAGAAACAGTGTGTGTGTGAGTGAGAAACAGTGTGTGTGTGAGAGAGAGAAACAGTGTGTGTGTGAGAGAGAAACAGTGTGTGTGTGTGAGAGAGAAACAGTGTGTGAGAGAGAGAGAAACAGTGTGTGTGTGAGAGAGAAACAGTGTGTGTGTGAGAGAGAAACAGTGTGTGTGAGAGAGAGAAACAGTGTGTGTGTGTGTGTGAGAGAGAGAAACAGTGTGTGTGTGAGAGAGAAACAGTATGTGTGTGTGAGAGAGAGAAACTGTGTGTGAGAGAGAGAGAAACAGTGTGTGTGTGAGAGAGAAACAGTGTGTGTGTGTGAGAGAGAGACAGTGTGTGTGTGAGAGAGAAACAGTGTGTGTGTGAGTGAGAAACAGTGTGTGTGTGTGAGAGAGAGAAACAGTGTGTGTGTGAGAGAGAAACAGTGTGTGTGTGTGAGAGAGAAACAGTGTGTGAGAGAGAGAGAAACAGTGTGTGTGTGAGAGAGAAACAGTGTGTGTGTGAGAGAGAAACAGTGTGTGTGAGAGAGAGAAACAGTGTGTGTGTGTGTGTGAGAGAGAGAAACAGTGTGTGTGTGAGAGAGAAACAGTATGTGTGTGTGAGAGAGAGAAACAGTGTGTGAGAGAGAAACAGTGTGTGTGAGAGAGAAACAGTGTGTGTGTGAGAGAGAGAAACAGTGTGTGTGAGAGACAGAAACTGTGTGTGTGAGAGAGAGAAACAGTGTGTGTGTGAGAGAGAAACCGTGTGTGTGAGAGAGAGAAACAGTGTGTGAGAGAGAGAGAAACAGTGTGTGTGTGTGTGAGAGAGAGAAACAGTGTGTGTGTGAGAGAGAAACAGTATGTGTGTGTGAGAGAGAGAAACAGTGTGTGAGAGAGAAACAGTGTGTGTGAGAGAGAAACAGTGTGTGTGTGAGAGAGAGAAACAGTGTGTGTGAGAGACAGAAACTGTGTGTGTGAGAGAGAGAAACAGTGTGTGTGTGAGAGAAAAAACAGTGTGTGTGTGTGAGAGAAACAGTGTGTGTGTGAGAGAGAGAAACAGTGTGTGTGTGTGAGAGAGAAACAGTGTGTGAGAGAGAGAGAAACAGTGTGTGTGTGAGAGAGAAACAGTGTGTGTGAAAGAGAGAAACAGTGTGTGTGAGAGAGAGAAACAGTGTGTGAGAGAGAGAGAGAGACAGTGTGTGAGAGAGAAACAGTGTGTGTGTGTGAGAGTGAAACAGTGTGTGAGAGAGAGAGAAACAGTGTGTGTGTGAGAGAGAAACAGTGTGTGTGTGAGAGCGAAACAGTGTGTGTGAGAGAGAGAAACAGTGTGTGTGTGTGTGTGAGAGAGAGAAACAGTGTGTGTGTGAGAGAGAAACAGTATGTGTGTGTGAGAGAGAGAAACAGTGTGTGAGAGAGAAACAGTGTGTGTGAGAGAGAAACAGTGTGTGTGTGAGAGAGAGAAACAGTGTGTGTGTGTGTGTGAGAGAGAGAAACAGTGTGTGTGTGAGAGAGAAACAGTATGTGTGTGTGAGAGAGAGAAACAGTGTGTGAGAGAGAAACAGTGTGTGTGAGAGAGAAACAGTGTGTGTGTGAGAGAGAGAAACAGTGTGTGTGAGAGACAGAAACTGTGTGTGTGAGAGAGAGAAACAGTGTGTGTGTGAGAGAGAAACCGTGTGTGTGTGAGAGAGAAACAGTGTGTGTGAGAGAGAGAAACAGTGTGTGTGAGAGAGAGAAACAGTGTGTGTGTGTGTGAGAGAGAGAAACAGTGTGTGTGTGAGAGAGAAACAGTATGTGTGTGTGAGAGAGAGAAACAGTGTGTGTGAGAGAGAAACTGTGTGTGTGTGAGAGAGAGAAACAGTGTGTGTGAGAGACAGAAACTGTGTGTGTGAGAGAGAGAAACAGTGTGTGTGTGAGAGAAAAAACAGTGTGTGTGTGTGAGAGAGACAGTGTGTGAGAGAGAGAGAAACAGTGTGTGTGTGAGAGAGAAACAGTGTGTGTGTGAGAGAGAAACAGTGTGTGTGAGAGAGAGAAACAGTGTGTGTGTGAGAGAGAAACAGTATGTGTGTGTGAGAGAGAGAAACTGTGTGTGTGAGAGAGAGAAACAGTGTGTGTGTGAGAGAGAAACAGTGTGTGTGTGTGAGAGAGAAACAGTGTGTGAGAGAGAGAGAAACAGTGTGTGTGTGAGAGAGAAACAGTGTGTGTGTGAGAGAGAAACAGTGTGTGTGAGAGAGAGAAACAGTGTGTGTGTGTGTGTGAGAGAGAGAAACAGTGTGTGTGTGAGAGAGAAACAGTATGTGTGTGTGAGAGAGAGAAACTGTGTGTGTGAGAGAGAGAAACAGTGTGTGTGTGAGAGAGAAACAGTGTGTGTGTGTGAGAGAGAGACAGTGTGTGTGTGAGAGAGAAACAGTGTGTGTGTGAGTGAGAAACAGTGTGTGTGTGTGAGAGAGAGAAACAGTGTGTGTGTGAGAGAGAAACAGTGTGTGTGTGTGAGAGAGAAACAGTGTGTGTGTGAGAGAGAAACAGTGTGTGTGTGAGAGAGAAACAGTGTGTGTGAGAGAGAGAAACAGTGTGTGTGTGTGTGTGAGAGAGAGAAACAGTGTGTGTGTGAGAGAGAAACAGTATGTGTGTGCGAGAGAGAGAAACAGTGTGTGAGAGAGAAACAGTGTGTGTGAGAGAGAAACAGTGTGTGTGTGAGAGAGAGAAACAGTGTGTGTGAGAGACAGAAACTGTGTGTGTGAGAGAGAGAAACAGTGTGTGTGAGAGAGAGAAACAGTGTGTGTGAGAGAGAGAAACAGTGTGTGTGTGTGTGAGAGAGAGAAACAGTGTGTGTGTGAGAGAGAAACAGTATGTGTGTGTGAGAGAGAGAAACAGTGTGTGAGAGAGAAACAGTGTGTGTGAGAGAGAAACAGTGTGTGTGTGAGAGAGAGAAACAGTGTGTGTGAGAGACAGAAACTGTGTGTGTGAGAGAGAGAAACAGTGTGTGTGTGAGAGAAAAACAGTGTGTGTGTGTGAGAGAGAGAAACAGTGTGTGTGTGTGAGAGAGAAACAGTGTGTGAGAGAGAGAGAAACAGTGTGTGTGTGAGAGAGAAACAGTGTGTGTGAAAGAGAGAAACAGTGTGTGTGAGAGAGAGAAACAGTGTGTGAGAGAGAGAGAGAGACAGTGTGTGAGAGAGAAACAGTGTGTGTGTGTGAGAGAGAAACAGTGTGTGAGAGAGAGAGAAACAGTGTGTGTGTGAGAGAGAAACAGTGTGTGTGTGAGAGAGAAACAGTGTGTGTGTGAGAGAGAAACAGTGTGTGTGTGTGAGAGAGAGAAACAGTGTGTGTGTGAGAGAGAAACAGTATGTGTGTGTGAGAGAGAGAAACAGTGTGTGAGAGAGAAACAGTGTGTGTGAGAGAGAAACAGTGTGTGTGTGAGAGAGAGAAACAGTGTGTGTGAGAGACAGAAACTGTGTGTGTGAGAGAGAGAAACAGTGTGTGTGAGAGAGAGAAACCGTGTGTGTGAGAGAGAGAAACAGTGTGTGTGAGAGAGAGAAACAGTGTGTGTGAGAGAGAGAAACAGTGTGTGTGTGTGTGAGAGAGAGAAACAGTGTGTGTGTGAGAGAGAAACAGTATGTGTGTGTGAGAGAGAGAAACAGTGTGTGAGGGAGAGAGAAACAGTGTGTGTGAGAGAGAAACAGTGTGTGTGTGAGAGAGAGAAACAGTGTGTGTGAGAGACAGAAACTGTGTGTGTGAGAGAGAGAAACAGTGTGTGTGTGAGAGAAAAAACAGTGTGTGTGTGTGAGAGAAACAGTGTGTGTGTGAGAGAGAGAAACAGTGTGTGTGTGTGAGAGAGAAACAGTGTGTGAGAGAGAGAGAAACAGTGTGTGTGTGAGAGAGAAACAGTGTGTGTGAAAGAGAGAAACAGTGTGTGTGAGAGAGAGAAACAGTGTGTGAGAGAGAGAGAGACAGTGTGTGTGTGTGAGAGAGAGAGAAACAGTGTGTGTGAGAGAGAGAGAGACAGTGTGTGTGTGTGAGAGAGAAACAGTGTGTGTGTGAGTGAGAAACAGTGTGTGTGTGTGTGAGAGAGAGAAACAGTGTGTGTGTGAGAGAGAAACAGTGTGTGTGAGAGAGAGACAGTGTGTGTGTGAGAGAGAGAAACAGTGTGTGTGTGAGTGAGAAACAGTGTGTGTGTGTGTGAGAGAGAGAAAGAGTGTGTGAGAGAGAGAGAGACAGTGTGTGTGAGAGAGAGAGAGACAGTGTGTGTGTGAGAGAGAGAAACAGTGTGTGTGAGAGAGAGAGAGACAGTGTGTGTGTGAGAGAGAGAAACAGTGTGTGTGTGAGTGAGAAACAGTGTGTGTGTGTGTGAGAGAGAGAAACAGTGTGTGTGTGAGAGAGAAACAGTGTGTGTGAGAGAGAGACAGTGTGTGTGTGAGTGAGAAACAGTGTGTGTGTGTGTGAGAGAGAGAAACAGTGTGTGTGTGAAAGAGAAACAGTGTGTGAGAGAGAGAGAAACAGTGTGTGTGAGAGAGAGAAAAAGTGTGTGTGAGAGAGAGAAACAGTGTGTGTGTGTGAGAGAGAAACAGTGTGTGTGTGAGAGAGAGAAACAGTGTGTGTGAGAGAGAGAAACAGTGTGTGTGAGAGAGAGAAACAGTGTGTGTGTGTGTGAGAGAGAGAAACAGTGTGTGTGTGAGAGAGAAACAGTATGTGTGTGTGAGAGAGAGAAACAGTGTGTGAGAGAGAAACAGTGTGTGTGAGAGAGAAACAGTGTGTGTGTGAGAGAGAGAAACAGTGTGTGTGAGAGACAGAAACTGTGTGTGTGTGAGAGAGAAACAGTGTGTGTGTGAGAGAAAAAACAGTGTGTGTGAGAGAGAAACAGTGTGTGTGTGTGAGAGAAACAGTGTGTGTGTGTGAGAGAGAAACAGTGTGTGTGTGAGAGAGAAACAGTGTGTATGTGAGAGAGAAACAGTGTGTGTGAGAGAGAGAAACAGTGTGTGTGTGTGAGAGAGAAACAGTGCGTGAGAGAGAGAGAACCAGTGTGTGTGTGAGAGAGAAACAGTGTGTGTGAGAGAGAGAAACAGTGTGTGTGAAAGAGAGAAACAGTGTGTGAGAGAGAGAGAGACAGTGTGTGTGTGAGAGAGAGAAACAGTGTGTGTGAGAGAGAGAGAGAGAGACAGTGTGTGTGTGAGAGAGAGAAACAGTGTGTGTGTGAGTGCGAAACAGTGTGTGTGTGTGAGAGAGAGAGAAACAGTGTGTGTGTCAGAGAGAAACAGTGTGTGTGAGAGAGAGACAGTGTGTGAGAGAGAGAGAAACAGTGTGTGTGTGTGAGAGAGAAACAGTGTGTGTGAGAGAGAGAGAAACAGTGTGTGTGTGAGAGAGAGAAACAGTGTGTGTGTGAGTGAGAAACAGTGTGTGTGTGTGTGAGAGAGAAACAGTGTGTGTGTGAGAGAGAAACAGTGTGTGTGAGAGAGAAACAGTGTGTGAGAGAGAGAGAAACAGTGTGTGTGTGTGAGAGAGAAACAGTGTGTGAGAGAGAGAGAAACAGTGTGTGTGTGAGAGAGAAACAGTGTGTGTGAGAGAGAGAAACAGTGTGTGTGAGAGAGAGAAACAGTGTGTGTGTGTGTGAGAGAGAGAAACAGTGTGTGTGTGAGAGAGAGATAGACAGTGTGTGTGTGAGAGAGAGAAACAGTGTGTGTGAGAGAGAGAGAGACAGTGTGTGTGTGAGAGAGAGAAACAGTGTGTCAGAGAGAAACAGTGTGTGTGTGTGAGAGAGAAACAGTGTGTGTGTGAGAGAGAAACAGTATATGTGTGTGAGAGAGAGAAACAGTGTGTGAGAGAGAAACAGTGTGTGTGAGAGAGAAACAGTGTGTGTGTGAGAGAGAGAAACAGTGTGTGTGAGAGACAGAAACTGTGTGTGTGAGAGAGAGAAACAGTGTGTGTGTGAGAGAGAGAAACAGTGTGTGTGTGTGAGAGAAACAGTGTGTGTGTGAGAGAGAGAAACAGTGTGTGTGTGAGAGAGAAACAGTGTGTGTATGTGAGAGAGAAACAGTGTGTGTGAGAGAGAGAAGCAGTGTGTGTGTGTGAGAGAGAAACAGTGTGTGAGAGAGAGAGAAACAGTGTGTGTGTGAGAGAGAAACAGTGTGTGTGAGAGAAACAGTGTGTGTGAGAGAGAGAAACAGTGTGTGAGAGAGAGAGAGACTGTGTGTGTGAGAGAGAGAGACAGTGTGTGTGTGAGAGAGAGTGACAGTGTGTGTGTGAGAGAGAGAAACAGTGTGTGTGTGTCAGAGAGAAACAGTGTGTGTGTGTGAGAGAGAAACAGTGTGTGTGTGAGAGAGAAACAGTATGTGTGTGTGAGAGAGAGAAACAGTGTGTGAGAGAGAAACAGTGTGTGTGAGAGAGAAACAGTGTGTGTGTGAGAGAGAGAAACTGTGTGTGTGAGAGACAGAAACAGTGTGTGTGAGAGAGAGAAACAGTGTGTGTGTGAGAGAGAAACAGTGTGTGTGTGTGAGAGAAACAGTGTGTGTGTGAGAGAGAGAAACAGTGTGTGTGAGAGAGAGAAACAGTGTGTGTGTGAGAGACAGAAACAGTGTGTGTGAGAGAGAGAAACAGTGTGTGTGTGTGAGAGAGAGAAACAGTGTGTCAGAGAGAAACAGTGTGTGCGTGAGAGAGAGAAACAGTGTGTGCGTGAGAGAGAGAAACAGTGTGTGTGTGAGAGAGAAACAGTGTGTGTGTGAGAGAAACAGTGTGCGTGTGAGAGAGAAACAGTGTGTGTGTGAGAGAGAGAATCAGTGTGTGTGTGTGAGAGAACAGTGTGTGTGTGTGAGAGAGAAACAGTGTGTGTGTGAGAGAGAGAGAAACAGTGTGTGTGTGAGAGAGAAACAGTGTGTGTGTGAGAGAGAGAAACAGTGTGTGTGTGAGAGAAACAGTGTGTGTGTGAGAGAGAGAAACAGTGTGTGTGTGTGAGAGAGAAACAGTGTGTGAGAGAGAACAGTGTGTGTGTGAGAGAGAAACAGTGTGTGTGTGAGAGAGAGAAACAGTGTGTGTGTGAGAGAGAGAAACAGTGTGTGTGAGAGAGAAACAGTGTGTGTGTGAGAGAGAAAAACAGTGTGTGTGTGAGAGAGAGAGAAACAGTGTGTGTGAGAGAGAGAACAGTGTGTGTGTGAGAGAGAGAAACAGTGTGTGTGTGAGAGAGAACAGTGTGTGTGTGTGAGAGAGAAACAGTGTGTGTGTGAGAGAGAGAAACAGTGTGTGTGAGAGAGAGAAACAGTGTGTGTGTGAGAGAGAAAAACAGTGTGTGTGTGAGAGAGAGAGAAACAGTGTGTGTGAGAGAGAGAAAAACAGTGTGTGTGAGAGCGAGAGAGAAACAGTGTGTATATGTGAGAGAGAAACAGTGTGTGTGAGAGAGAAACAGTGTGTGTGTGAGAGAGAAACAGTGTGTGTGAGAGAGAGAAACAGTGTGTGTATGTGAGAGAGAAACAGTGTGTGTGAGAGAGAGAAACAGTGTGTGTGTGTGAGAGAGAAACAGTGTGTGAGAGAGAGAGAAACAGTGTGTGTGTGAAAGAGAAACAGTGTGTGTGAGAGAGAGAAACAGTGTGTGTGAGAGAGAGAGAAACAGTGTGTGTATGTGAGAGAGAAACAGTGTGTGTGTGAGAGAGAAACAGTGTGTGTGAGAGAGAGAGAAACAGTGTGTGTGAGAGAGAGAAACAGTGTGTGAGAGAGAGAGAAACAGTGTGTGTGAGAGAGAGAAACAGTGTGTGTGTGAGAGAGAAACAGTGTGTGTGTGAGAGAGAAACAGTGTGTGTGTGAGAGAGAGAGAAACAGTGTGTGTGTGAGAGAGAAACAGTGTGTGTCTGAGAGAGAAACAGTGTGTGTGTGTGAGAGAAACAGTGTGTGTGTGAGAGAGAGAAACAGTGTGTGTCTGAGAGAGAAACAGTGTGTGTGTGAGAGAGAAACAGTGTGTGTCTGAGAGAGAAACAGTGTGTGTCTGAGAGAGAAACAGTGTGTGTGAGAGAGAAACAGTGTGTGTGTGTGAGAGAGAGAAAAACAGTGTGTGTGTGAGAGAGAGAGAAACAGTGTGTGTGTGAGAGAGAGAGAGAAACAGTGTGTGTGAGAGAGAGAGAAAAAGTGTGTGAGAGAGAGGAAAACAGTGTGTGTGTGAGAGAGAGAAACAGTGTGTGTGTGAGAGAGAGAAACAGTGTGTGTGAGAGAGAGAAAGAGTGTGTGTGTGTGTGAGAGAGAAACAGTGTGTGTGTGTGTGTGTGAGAGAGAAACAGTGTGTGTTTGAGAGAGAAACAGTGTGTGTGTGTGTGAGAAACAGTGTGTGTGTGTGTGTGAGAGAGAGAAACAGTGTGTGTGTGAGAGAGAGAGAAATTGTGTGTGTGAGAGAGAGAGAAACTGTGTGTGTGAGAGAGAAACACTGTGTGTGAGTGAGAGAGGAACAGTGTGTGTGAGAGAGAGAAACAGTGTGTGTGTGAGAGAGAAACTGTGTGTGTGAGAGAGAAACTGTGTGTGTGTGAGAGAGAAACAGTGTGTGTGAGAGAGAGAAACAGTGTGTGTGAGAGAGAGAAACAGTGTGTGTGTGAGAGAAACAGTGTGTGTGAGAGAGAGAAACAGTGTGTGTGTGTGAGAGAGAAACAGTGTGTGTGTGTGAGAGAGAAACAGTGTGTGTGTGAGTGAGAAACAGTGTGTGTGTGTGAGAGAGAGAAACAGTGTGTGTGAGAGAGAGAAACAGTGTGTGTGTGTGAGAGAGAAACAGTGTGTGTGTGAGAGAGAGAGAAACAGTGTGTGTGTGAGAGTGAGAAACAGTGTGTGTGTGAGAGAGAAACAGTGTGTGTCTGAGAGAGAAACAGTGTGTGTGTGAGAGAGAAACAGTGTGTGTGAGAGAGAGAAACAGTGTGTGTGAGAGAGAGAAACAGTGTGTGTGTGTGTGAGAGAGAGAAACAGTGTGTGTGTGAGAGAGAGATAGACAGTGTGTGTGTGAGAGAGAGAAACAGTGTGTGTGAGAGAGAGAGAGACAGTGTGTGTGTGAGAGAGAGAAACAGTGTGTCAGAGAGAAACAGTGTGTGTGTGTGAGAGAGAAACAGTGTGTGTGTGAGAGAGAAACAGTATGTGTGTGTGAGAGAGAGAAACAGTGTGTGAGAGAGAAACAGTGTGTGTGAGAGAGAAACAGTGTGTGTGTGAGAGAGAGAAACAGTGTGTGTGAGAGACAGAAACTGTGTGTGTGAGAGAGAGAAACAGTGTGTGTGTGAGAGAGAGAAACAGTGTGTGTGTGTGAGAGAAACAGTGTGTGTGTGAGAGAGAGAAACAGTGTGTGTGTGAGAGAGAAACAGTGTGTGTGTAGATGAGAGAGAAACAGTGTGTGTGAGAGAGAGAAGCAGTGTGTGTGTGTGAGAGAGAAACAGTGTGTGAGAGAGAGAGAAACAGTGTGTGTGTGAGAGAGAAACAGTGTGTGTGAGAGAAACAGTGTGTGTGAGAGAGAGAAAAAGTGTGTGAGAGAGAGAGAGACTGTGTGTGTGAGAGAGAGAGACAGTGTGTGTGTGAGAGAGAGTGACAGTGTGTGTGTGAGAGAGAGAAACAGTGTGTGTGTGTCAGAGAGAAACAGTGTGTGTGTGTGAGAGAGAAACAGTGTGTGTGTGAGAGAGAAACAGTATGTGTGTGTGAGAGAGAGAAACAGTGTGTGAGAGAGAAACAGTGTGTGTGAGAGAGAAACAGTGTGTGTGTGAGAGAGAGAAACTGTGTGTGTGAGAGACAGAAACAGTGTGTGTGAGAGAGAGAAACAGTGTGTGTGTGAGAGAGAAACAGTGTGTGTGTGTGAGAGAAACAGTGTGTGTGTGAGAGAGAGAAACAGTGTGTGTGAGAGAGAGAAACAGTGTGTGTGTGAGAGACAGAAACAGTGTGTGTGAGAGAGAGAAACAGTGTGTGTGTGTGAGAGAGAGAAACAGTGTGTCAGAGAGAAACAGTGTGTGCGTGAGAGAGAGAAACAGTGTGTGTGTGAGAGAGAAACAGTGTGTGTGTGAGAGAAACAGTGTGCGTGTGAGAGAGAAACAGTGTGTGTGTGAGAGAGAGAATCAGTGTGTGTGTGTGAGAGAACAGTGTGTGTGTGTGAGAGAGAAACAGTGTGTGTGTGAGAGAGAGAGAAACAGTGTGTGTGTGAGAGAGAAACAGTGTGTGTGTGAGAGAGAGAAACAGTGTGTGTGTGAGAGAAAGTGTGTGTGTGAGAGAGAGAAACAGTGTGTGTGTGTGAGAGAGAAACAGTGTGTGAGAGAGAACAGTGTGTGTGTGTGAGAGAGAAACAGTGTGTGTGTGAGAGAGAGAAACAGTGTGTGTGTGAGAGAGAACAGTGTGTGTGTGTGAGAGAGAAACAGTGTGTGTGTGAGAGAGAGAAACAGTGTGTGTGAGAGAGAAACAGTGTGTGTGTGAGAGAGAAAAACAGTGTGTGTGTGAGAGAGAGAGAAACAGTGTGTGTGAGAGAGAGAACAGTGTGTGTGTGAGAGAGAGAAACAGTGTGTGTGTGAGAGAGAACAGTGTGTGTGTGTGAGAGAGAAACAGTGTGTGTGTGAGAGAGAGAAACAGTGTGTGAGAGAGAGAGAAACAGTGTGTGTGTGAGAGAGAAAAACAGTGTGTGTGTGAGACAGAGAGAAACAGTGTGTGTGAGAGAGAGAAAAACAGTGTGTGTGAGAGCGAGAGAGAAACAGTGTGTATATGTGAGAGAGAAACAGTGTGTGTGAGAGAGAAACAGTGTGTGTGTGAGAGAGAAACAGTGTGTGTGAGAGAGAGAAACAGTGTGTGTATGTGAGAGAGAAACAGTGTGTGTGAGAGAGAGAAACAGTGTGTGTGTGTGAGAGAGAAACAGTGTGTGAGAGAGAGAGAAACAGTGTGTGTGTGAGAGAGAAACAGTGTGTGTGAGAGAGAGAAACAGTGTGTGTGAGAGAGAGAGAAACAGTGTGTGTATGTGAGAGAGAAACAGTGTGTGTGTGAGAGAGAAACAGTGTGTGTGAGAGAGAGAGAAACAGTGTGTGTGAGAGAGAGAAACAGTGTGTGAGAGAGAGAGAAACAGTGTGTGTGTGAGAGAGAAACAGTGTGTGTGTGAGAGAGAAACAGTGTGTGTGTGAGAGAGAGAGAAACAGTGTGTGTGTGAGAGAGAAACAGTGTGTGTCTGAGAGAGAAACAGTGTGTGTGTGTGAGAGAAACAGTGTGTGTGTGAGAGAGAGAAACAGTGTGTGTCTGAGAGAGAAACAGTGTGTGTGTGAGAGAGAAACAGTGTGTGTCTGAGAGAGAAACAGTGTGTGTCTGAGAGAGAAACAGTGTGTGTGAGAGAGAAACAGTGTGTGTGTGTGAGAGAGAGAAAAACAGTGTGTGTGTGAGAGAGAGAGAAACAGTGTGTGTGTGAGAGAGAGAGAGAAACAGTGTGTGTGAGAGAGAGAGAAAAAGTGTGTGAGAGAGAGGAAAACAGTGTGTGTGTGAGAGAGAGAAACAGTGTGTGTGTGAGAGAGAGAAACAGTGTGTGTGAGAGAGAGAAACAGTGTGTGTGTGTGTGTGTGTGAGAGAGAAACAGTGTGTGTTTGAGAGAGAAACAGTGTGTGTGTGTGTGAGAAACAGTGTGTGTGTGTGAGAGAGAAACAGTGTGTGTGTGTGTGTGTGTGAGAGAGAAACAGTGTGTGTTTGAGAGAGAAACAGTGTGTGTGTGTGTGAGAAACAGTGTGTGTGTGTGTGTGAGAGAGAGAAACAGTGTGTGTGTGAGAGAGAGAGAAATTGTGTGTGTGAGAGAGAGAGAAACTGTGTGTGTGAGAGAGAAACAGTGTGTGTGAGTGAGAGAGGAACAGTGTGTGTGAGAGAGAGAAACAGTGTGTGTGTGAGAGAGAAACTGTGTGTGTGTGAGAGAGAAACTGTGTGTGTGTGAGAGAGAAACAGTGTGTGTGAGAGAGAGAAACAGTGTGTGTGTGAGAGAAACAGTGTGTGTGAGAGAGAGAAACAGTGTGTGTGTGTGAGAGAGAAACAGTGTGTGTGTGTGAGAGAGAAACAGTGTGTGTGTGAGTGAGAAACAGTGTGTGTGTGTGAGAGAGAGAAACAGTGTGTGTGAGAGAGAGAAACAGTGTGTGTGTGTGAGAGAGAAACAGTGTGTGTGTGAGAGAGAGAGAAACAGTGTGTGTGTGAGAGTGAGAAACAGTGTGTGTGTGAGAGAGAAACAGTGTGTGTCTGAGAGAGAAACAGTGTGTGTGTGAGAGAGAAACAGTGTGTGTGAGAGAGAGAGAAACAGTGTGTGTGTGAGAGAGAAACAGTGTGTGTGAGAGAGAGAGAAACAGTGTGTGTGTGAGAGAGAGACAAACAGTGTGTGAGAGAGAGAGAAACAGTGTGTGTGTGAGAGAGAGAGAAACAGTGTGTGTGTGAGAGAGAAACAGTATGTGTGTGTGAGAGAGAGAAACAGTGTGTGAGAGAGAGAGAGAAACAGTGTGTGTGTGAGAGAGAGAAACAGTGTGTGTGAGAGAGAGAAATAGTGTGTGTGTGAGAGAGAGAGAAACAGTGTGTGTGTGTGTGTGAGAGAGAAACAGTGTGTGAGAGAGAGAAACAGTGTGTGTGAGAGAGAGAAATAGTGTGTGTGTGTGAGAGAGAGAAACAGTGTGTGTGTGAGAGAGAGAAACAGTGTGTGTGTGAGAGAGAAATAGTGTGTGTGTGTGAGAGTGAGAAACAGTGTGTGTGAGAGAGAGAAATAGTGTGTGTGTGAGAGAGAGAGAAACTGTGTGTGTGAGAGAGAGAAACAGTGTGTGTGAGAGAGAGAAATAGTGTGTGTGTGTGAGAGAGAGAAACAGTGTGTGTGTGTGTGAGAGAGAAACAGTGTGTGTGTGTGAGAGACAGAAACAGTGTGTGTGAGAGAGAGAAATAGTGTGTGTGTGTGAGAGAGAGAAACAGTGTGTGTGAGAGAGAGAAATAGTGTGTGTGTGTGAGAGAGAGAAACAGTGTGTGTGTGAGAGAGAGAAACAGTGTGTGTGTGAGAGAGAGAAACAGTGTGTGTGTGTGAGAGAGAGAAACAGTGTGTGTGTGTGTGAGAGAGAGAAACAGTGTGTGTGAGAGAGAGAAACAGTGTGTGTGTGTGTGTGAGAGAGAGAAACAGTGTGTGTGTGAGAAAGAAACAGTGTGTGTGTGTGAGAGAAACAGTGTGTGTGTGTGTGAGAGAGAGAGAAACAGTGTGTGTGTGAGAGAGAAACAGTGTGTGTGTGAGAGAGAGAGAAACTGTGTGTGTGAGAGAGAGAGAGAAACAGTGTGTGTGAGAGAGAGAGAAACTGTGTGTGTGTGAGAGAGAGAAACAGTGTGTGTGTGAGAGAGAGAAAAACAGTGTGTGTGAGAGAGAGAGGAACAGTGTGTGTGTGAGAGAGAAACAGTGTGTGTGTGAGAGAGAGAAACAGTGTGTGTGTGTGTGTGTGAGAGAGAAACAGTGTGTGTGTGTGTGTGAGAGAGAGAAACAGTGTGTGTGTGAGAGAGAAACAGTGTGTGTGTGTGTGAGAGAAACAGTGTGCGTGTGAGAGAGAGAGAAACTGTGTGTGTGAGAGAGAGAGAAACAGTGTGTGTGAGAGAGAGAGAAACAGTGTGTGTGTGAGAGAGAGAAACAGTGTGTGTGTGAGAGAGAGAAAAACAGTGTGTGTGAGAGAGAGAGGAACAGTGTGTGTGTGAGAGAGAAACTGTGTGTGTGTGAGAGAGAAACAGTGTGTGTGTGTGTGTGTGAGAGAGAGAAACAGTGTGTGTGTGTGTGTGAGAGAGAGAAACAGTGTGTGTGTGAGAGAGAAACAGTGTGTGTGTGTGTGAGAGAAACAGT
>NW_028270279.1:0-95000 GCF_037043375.1 Chiloscyllium plagiosum | reverse complement strand
GAGAGAGAGAGACAGTGTGTGTGTGGGAGAGAGAAACAGTGTGTGTGTGAGTGAGAAACAGTGTGTGTGTGTGTGAGAGAGAGAAACAGTGTGTGTGTGAGAGAGAAACAGTGTGTGTGAGAGAGAGACAGTGTGTGTGTGAGTGAGAAACAGTGTGTGTGTGTGTGAGAGAGAGAAACAGTGTGTGTGTGAAAGAGAAACAGTGTGTGAGAGAGAGAGAAACAGTGTGTGAGAGAGAGAGAAACAGTGTGTGTGAGAGAGAGAAACAGTGTGTGTGTGTGAGAGAGAAACAGTGTGTGTGTGAGAGAGAAACAGTGTGTGTGTGAGAGAGAAACAGTGTGTGTGAGAGAGAGAAACAGTGTGTGTGAGAGAGAGAAACAGTGTGTGTGTTTGTGTGTGAGAGAGAGAAACAGTGTGTGTGTGAGAGAGAAACAGTATGTGTGTGTGAGAGAGAGAAACAGTGTGTGAGAGAGAAACAGTGTGTGTGAGAGAGAAACAGTGTGTGTGTGAGAGAGAGAAACAGTGTGTGTGAGAGACAGAAACTGTGTGTGTGTGAGAGAGAAACAGTGTGTGTGTGAGAGAAAAAACAGTGTGTGTGAGAGAGAAACAGTGTGTGTGTGTGAGAGAAACAGTGTGTGTGTGTGAGAGAGAAACAGTGTGTGTGTGAGAGAGAAACAGTGTGTGTATGTGAGAGAGAAACAGTGTGTGTGAGAGAGAGAAACAGTGTGTGTGTGTGAGAGAGAAACAGTGTGTGAGAGAGAGAGAAACAGTGTGTGTGTGAGAGAGAAACAGTGTGTGTGAGAGAGAGAAACAATGTGTGTGAAAGAGAGAAACAGTGTGTGAGAGAGAGAGAGACAGTGTGTGTGTGAGAGAGAGAAACAGTGTGTGTGAGAGAGAGAGAGAGACAGTGTGTGTGTGAGAGAGAGAAACAGTGTGTGTGTGAGTGCGAAACAGTGTGTGTGTGTGTGAGAGAGAGAAACAGTGTGTGTGTGAGAGAGAAACAGTGTGTGTGAGCGAGAGACAGTGTGTGTGTGAGAGAGAGAAACAGTGTGTGTGTGAGTGAGAAACAGTGTGTGTGTGTGTGAGAGAGAAACAGTGTGTGTGTGAGAGAGAAACAGTGTGTGTGAGAGAGAAACAGTGTGTGTGTGAGAGAGAAACAGTGTGTGTGAGAGAGAAACAGTGTGTGTGAGAGAGAGAAACAGTGTGTGTGTGTGTGAGAGAGAGAAACAGTGTGTGTGTGAGAGAGAGATAGACAGTGTGTGTGTGAGAGAGAGAAACAGTGTGTGTGAGAGAGAGAGAGACAGTGTGTGTGTAAGAGAGAGAAACAGTGTGTCAGAGAGAAACAGTGTGTGTGTGTGAGAGAGAAACAGTGTGTGTGTGAGAGAGAAACAGTATGTGTGTGTGAGAGAGAGAAACAGTGTGTGAGAGAGAAACAGTGTGTGTGTGAGAGAGAGAAACAGTGTGTGTGAGAGACAGAAACTGTGTGTGTGAGAGAGAGAAACAGTGTGTGTGTGAGAGAGAAACAGTGTGTGTGTGTGAGAGAAACAGTGTGTGTGTGAGAGAGAGAAACAGTGTGTGTGTGAGAGAGAAACAGTGTGTGTATGTGAGAGAGAAACAGTGTGTGTGAGAGAGAGAAGCAGTGTGTGTGTGTGAGAGAGAAACAGTGTGTAAGAGAGAGAGAAACAGTGTGTGTGTGAGAGAGAAACAGTGTGTGTGAGAGAGAGAAACAGTGTGTGTGAGAGAGAGAAACAGTGTGTGAGAGAGAGAGAGACTGTGTGTGTGAGAGAGAGAAACAGTGTGTGTGAGAGAGAGAGAGACAGTGTGTGTGTGAGAGAGAGAAACAGTGTGTGTGTGTCAGAGAGAAACAGTGTGTGTGTGAGAGAGAAACAGTATGTGTGTGTGAGAGAGAGAAACAGTGTGTGAGAGAGAAACAGTGTGTGTGAGAGAGAAACAGTGTGTGTGTGAGAGAGAGAAACAGTGTGTGTGAGAGACAGAAACTGTGTGTGTGAGAGAGAGAAACAGTGTGTGTGTGAGAGAGAAACAGTGTGTGTGTGTGAGAGAAACAGTGTGTGTGTGAGAGAGAGAAACAGTGTGTGTGAGAGAGAGAAACAGTGTGTGTGAGAGACAGAAACAGTGTGTGTGAGAGAGAGAAACAGTGTGTGTGTGTGAGAGAGAGAAACAGTGTGTCAGAGAGAAACAGTGTGTGCGTGAGAGAGAGAAACAGTGTGTGCGTGAGAGAGAGAAACAGTGTGTGTGTGAGAGAGAAACAGTGTGTGTGTGAGAGAAACAGTGTGTGTGAGAGAGAGAGATTCAGTGTGTGTGAGAGAGTGAGAAACAGTGTGCGTGTGAGAGAGAAACAGTGTGTGTGTGAGAGAGAGAATCAGTGTGTGTGTGTGAGAGAACAGTGTGTGTGTGTGAGAGAGAAACAGTGTGTGTGTGAGAGAGAGAGAAACAGTGTGTGTGTGAGAGAGAAACAGTGTGTGTGTGAGAGAGAGAAACAGTGTGTGTGTGAGAGAAACAGTGTGTGTGAGAGAGAGAAACAGTGTGTGTGTGAGAGAGAAACAGTGTGTGTGTGAGAGAGAACAGTGTGTGTGTGTGAGAGAGAAACAGTGTGTGTGTGAGAGAGAGAAACAGTGTGTGTGTGAGAGAGAACAGTGTGTGTGTGTGAGAGAGAAACAGTGTGTGTGTGAGAGAGAGAAACAGTGTGTGTGAGAGAGAAACAGTGTGTGTGTGAGAGAGAGAAACAGTGTGTGTGTGAGAGAGAACAGTGTGTGTGTGTGAGAGAGAAACAGTGTGTGTGAGAGAGAGAGAGAAACAGTGTGTGTGTGAGAGAGAGAAACAGTGTGTGTGTGAGAGAGAGAAACAGTGTGTGTGTGAGTGAGAAACAGTGTGTGTGTGTGTGAGAGAGAGAAACAGTGTGTGTGTGAGAGAGAAACAGTGTGTGTGAGAGAGAGACAGTGTGTGTGTGAGAGAGAGAAACAGTGTGTGTGTGAGTGAGAAACAGTGTGTGTGTGTGTGAGAGAGAGAAACAGTGTGTGAGAGAGAGAGAGACAGTGTGTGTGAGAGAGAGAGAGACAGTGTGTGTGTGAGAGAGAGAAACAGTGTGTGTGAGAGAGAGAGAGACAGTGTGTGTGTGAGAGAGAGAAACAGTGTGTGTGTGAGTGAGAAACAGTGTGTGTGTGTGTGAGAGAGAGAAACAGTGTGTGTGTGAGAGAGAAACAGTGTGTGTGAGAGAGAGACAGTGTGTGTGTGAGTGAGAAACAGTGTGTGTGTGTGTGAGAGAGAGAAACAGTGTGTGTGTGAAAGAGAAACAGTGTGTGAGAGAGAGAGAAACAGTGTGTGAGAGAGAGAGAAACAGTGTGTGTGAGAGAGAGAAACAGTGTGTGTGTGTGAGAGAGAAACAGTGTGTGTGTGAGAGAGAAACAGTGTGTGTGTGAGAGAGAAACAGTGTGTGTGAGAGAGAGAAACAGTGTGTGTGAGAGAGAGAAACAGTGTGTGTGTTTGTGTGTGAGAGAGAGAAACAGTGTGTGTGTGAGAGAGAAACAGTATGTGTGTGTGAGAGAGAGAAACAGTGTGTGAGAGAGAAACAGTGTGTGTGAGAGAGAAACAGTGTGTGTGTGAGAGAGAGAAACAGTGTGTGTGAGAGACAGAAACTGTGTGTGTGTGAGAGAGAAACAGTGTGTGTGTGAGAGAAAAAACAGTGTGTGTGAGAGAGAAACAGTGTGTGTGTGTGAGAGAAACAGTGTGTGTGTGTGAGAGAGAAACAGTGTGTGTGTGAGAGAGAAACAGTGTGTGTATGTGAGAGAGAAACAGTGTGTGTGAGAGAGAGAAACAGTGTGTGTGTGTGAGAGAGAAACAGTGTGTGAGAGAGAGAGAAACAGTGTGTGTGTGAGAGAGAAACAGTGTGTGTGAGAGAGAGAAACAATGTGTGTGAAAGAGAGAAACAGTGTGTGAGAGAGAGAGAGACAGTGTGTGTGTGAGAGAGAGAAACAGTGTGTGTGAGAGAGAGAGAGAGACAGTGTGTGTGTGAGAGAGAGAAACAGTGTGTGTGTGAGTGCGAAACAGTGTGTGTGTGTGTGAGAGAGAGAAACAGTGTGTGTGTGAGAGAGAAACAGTGTGTGTGAGCGAGAGACAGTGTGTGTGTGAGAGAGAGAAACAGTGTGTGTGTGAGTGAGAAACAGTGTGTGTGTGTGTGAGAGAGAAACAGTGTGTGTGAGAGAGAAACAGTGTGTGTGAGAGAGAGAAACAGTGTGTGTGTGTGTGAGAGAGAGAAACAGTGTGTGTGTGAGAGAGAGATAGACAGTGTGTGTGTGAGAGAGAGAAACAGTGTGTGTGAGAGAGAGAGAGACAGTGTGTGTGTAAGAGAGAGAAACAGTGTGTCAGAGAGAAACAGTGTGTGTGTGTGAGAGAGAAACAGTGTGTGTGTGAGAGAGAAACAGTATGTGTGTGTGAGAGAGAGAAACAGTGTGTGAGAGAGAAACAGTGTGTGTGTGAGAGAGAGAAACAGTGTGTGTGAGAGACAGAAACTGTGTGTGTGAGAGAGAGAAACAGTGTGTGTGTGAGAGAGAAACAGTGTGTGTGTGTGAGAGAAACAGTGTGTGTGTGAGAGAGAGAAACAGTGTGTGTGTGAGAGAGAAACAGTGTGTGTATGTGAGAGAGAAACAGTGTGTGTGAGAGAGAGAAGCAGTGTGTGTGTGTGAGAGAGAAACAGTGTGTAAGAGAGAGAGAAACAGTGTGTGTGTGAGAGAGAAACAGTGTGTGTGAGAGAGAGAAACAGTGTGTGTGAGAGAGAGAAACTGTGTGTGAGAGAGAGAGAGACTGTGTGTGTGAGAGAGAGAAACAGTGTGTGTGAGAGAGAGAGAGACAGTGTGTGTGTGAGAGAGAGAAACAGTGTGTGTGTGTCAGAGAGAAACAGTGTGTGTGTGAGAGAGAAACAGTATGTGTGTGTGAGAGAGAGAAACAGTGTGTGAGAGAGAAACAGTGTGTGAGAGAGAAACAGTGTGTGTGTGAGAGAGAGAAACAGTGTGTGTGAGAGACAGAAACTGTGTGTGTGAGAGAGAGAAACAGTGTGTGTGTGAGAGAGAAACAGTGTGTGTGTGTGAGAGAAACAGTGTGTGTGTGAGAGAGAGAAACAGTGTGTGTGAGAGAGAGAAACAGTGTGTGTGAGAGACAGAAACAGTGTGTGTGAGAGAGAGAAACAGTGTGTGTGTGTGAGAGAGAGAAACAGTGTGTCAGAGAGAAACAGTGTGTGCGTGAGAGAGAGAAACAGTGTGTGCGTGAGAGAGAGAAACAGTGTGTGTGTGAGAGAGAAACAGTGTGTGTGTGAGAGAAACAGTGTGTGTGAGAGAGAGAGAATCAGTGTGTGTGAGAGAGTGAGAAACAGTGTGCGTGTGAGAGAGAAACAGTGTGTGTGTGAGAGAGAGAATCAGTGTGTGTGTGTGAGAGAACAGTGTGTGTGTGTGAGAGAGAAACAGTGTGTGTGTGAGAGAGAGAGAAACAGTGTGTGTGTGAGAGAGAAACAGTGTGTGTGTGAGAGAGAGAAACAGTGTGTGTGTGAGAGAAACAGTGTGTGTGAGAGAGAGAAACAGTGTGTGTGTGAGAGAGAAACAGTGTGTGTGTGAGAGAGAACAGTGTGTGTGTGTGAGAGAGAAACAGTGTGTGTGTGTGAGAGAGAGAAACAGTGTGTGTGTGAGAGAGAACAGTGTGTGTGTGTGAGAGAGAAACAGTGTGTGTGTGAGAGAGAGAAACAGTGTGTGTGAGAGAGAAACAGTGTGTGTGTGAGAGAGAGAAACAGTGTGTGTGTGAGAGAGAACAGTGTGTGTGTGTGAGAGAGAAACAGTGTGTGTGAGAGAGAGAGAGAAACAGTGTGTGTGTGAGAGAGAGAAACAGTGTGTGTGTGAGAGAGAGAAACAGTGTGTGTGAGAGAGAGAAACAGTGTGTGTCTGAGGGGGGAAACAGTGTGTGTGAGAGAGAGAAACAGTGTGTGTGAGAGAGACAAACAGTGTGTGTGTGAGAGAAAACAGTGTGTGTGAGAGAGAGAGAATCGGTGTGTGTGAGAGAAACAGTGTGTGTGAGAGAGAGAGAAACAGTGTGTGTGTGTGAGAGAGAAACAGTGTGTGTGTGTGAGAGAGAAACAGTGTGTGTGTGAGTGAGAAACAGTGTGTGTGTGTGAGAGAGAGAAACAGTGTGTGTGTGTGTGAGAGAGAAACAGTGTGTGTGTGAGAGAGAGAGAAACAGTGTGTGTGTGAGAGTGAGAAACAGTGTGTGTGTGAGAGAGAGAGAAACAGTGTGTGTGTGAGAGAGAGAGAAACAGTGTGTGTGTGAGAGAGAAACAGTGTGTGTGAGAGAGAGAGAAACAGTGTGTGTGTGAGAGGGAGAGAAACAGTGTGTGAGAGAGAGAGAGAGAAACAGTGTGTGTGTGGGAGAGACACAGTGTGTGTGTGAGAGAGAGAGAAACAGTGTGTGTGTGAGAGAGAGAGAAACAGTGTGTGTGTGTGAGAGAGAGAAACAGTGTGTGTGTGGGAGAGACACAGTGTGTGTGTGAGAGAGAAACAGTGTGTGTGAGAGAGAGAAACAGTGTGTGTGAGAGAGAGAAACAGTGTGTGTGTGAGAGAGAAACAGTGTGTGTGTGTGAGAGAGAAACAGTGTGTGTGTGAGTGAGAAACAGTGTTTGTGTGTGAGAGAGAGAAACAGTGTGTGTGAGAGAGAGAAACAGTGTGTGTGTGTGTGTGAGAGAGAAACAGTGTGTGTGTGAGAGAGAAACAGTGTGTGTGTGTGAGAGAGAGAAACAGTGTGTGTGTGAGAGAGAGAAACAGTGTGTGTCTGAGGGGGGAAACAGTGTGTGTGTGAGAGAGAGAGAAACAGTGTGTGTGAGAGAGAGAATCGGTGTGTGTGAGAGAGTGAGAAACAGTGTGCGTGTGAATGAGAAACAGTGTGTGTGTGTGAGAGAGAGAAACAGTGTGTGTGTGAGAGAGAGAAACAGTGTGTGTCTGAGGGGGGAAACAGTGTGTGTGTGAGAGAGAGAAACAGTGTGTGTGTGAGAGAGAGAGAAACAGTGTGTGTGTGTGAGAGAGAGAAACAGTGTGTGTGTGGGAGAGAGAAACAGTGTGTGTGAGAGAGAGAGAGAAACAGTGTGTGTGTGAGAGAGAGAAACAGTGTGTGTGTGAGAGAGAGAAACAGTGTGTGTGAGAGAGAGAAACAGTGTGTGTCTGAGGGGGGAAACAGTGTGTGTGAGAGAGAGAAACAGTGTGTGTGAGAGAGACAAACAGTGTGTGTGTGAGAGAAAACAGTGTGTGTGAGAGAGAGAGAATCGGTGTGTGTGAGAGAAACAGTGTGTGTGAGAGAGAGAGAAACAGTGTGTGTGTGTGAGAGAGAAACAGTGTGTGTGTGTGAGAGAGAAACAGTGTGTGTGTGAGTGTGAAACAGTGTGTGTGTGTGAGAGAGAGAAACAGTGTGTGTGTGAGAGAGAGAGAAACAGTGTGTGTGTGAGAGTGAGAAACAGTGTGTGTGTGAGAGAGAGAGAAACAGTGTGTGTGTGAGAGAGAGAGAAACAGTGTGTGTGTGAGAGAGAAACAGTGTGTGTGAGAGAGAGAGAAACAGTGTGTGTGTGAGAGAGAGAGAAACAGTGTGTGAGAGAGAGAGAGAGAAACAGTGTGTGTGTGGGAGAGACACAGTGTGTGTGTGAGAGAGAGAGAAACAGTGTGTGTGTGAGAGAGAGAGAAACAGTGTGTGTGTGTGAGAGAGAGAAACAGTGTGTGTGTGGGAGAGACACAGTGTGTGTGAGAGAGAGAAACAGTGTGTGTGTGAGAGAGAAACAGTGTGTGTGTGTGAGAGAGAAACAGTGTGTGTGTGAGTGAGAAACAGTGTTTGTGTGTGAGAGAGAGAAACAGTGTGTGTGAGAGAGAGAAACAGTGTGTGTGTGTGTGTGAGAGAGAAACAGTGTGTGTGTGAGAGAGAAACAGTGTGTGTGTGTGAGAGAGAGAAACAGTGTGTGTGTGAGAGAGAGAAACAGTGTGTGTCTGAGGGGGGAAACAGTGTGTGTGAGAGAGAGAGAAACAGTGTGTGTGTGAGAGAGAGATAAACAGTGTGTGTGAGAGAGAGAGAATCGGTGTGTGTGAGAGAGAAACAGTGTGTGTGTGAATGAGAAACAGTGTGTGTGTGTGAGAGAGAGAAACAGTGTGTGTGTGAGAGAGAGAAACAGTGTGTGTCTGAGGGGGGAAACAGTGTGTGTGTGAGAGAGAGAAACAGTGTGTGTGTGAGAGAGAGAGAAACAGTGTGTGTGTGTGAGAGAGAGAAACAGTGTGTGTGTGGGAGAGACACAGTGTGTGTGTGAGAGAGAAACAGTGTGTGTGAGAGAGAGAAACAGTGTGTGTGTGAGAGAAACAGTGTGTGTGAGAGAGAGAAACAGTGTGTGTGTGTGAGAGAGAAACAGTGTGTGTGTGTGAGAGAGAAACAGTGTGAGTGTGAGTGAGAAACAGTGTGTGTGTGAGAGAGAGAAACAGTGTGTGTGAGAGAGAGAAACAGTGTGTGTGTGTGTGTGAGAGAGAAACAGTGTGTGTGTGAGAGAGAAACTGTGTGTGTGAGAGAGAAACAGTGTGTGTGTGAGTGAGAAACAGTGTGTGTGTGAGTGAGAAACAGTGTGTGTGTGTGTGTGAGAGAGAAACAGTGTGTGTGAGAGAGAGAGAGAAACAGTGTGTGTGTGTGTGAGAGAGAAACATTGTGTGTGTGAGAGAGAGAGAAACAGTGTGTGTGTGAGAGTGAGAAACAGTGTGTGTGTGAGAGAGAGAGAAACAGTGTGTGTGTGAGAGAGAGAGAAACAGTGTGTGAGAGAGAGAGAAACAGTGTGTGTGTGAGAGAGAGAGAAACAGTGTGTGTGAGAGAGAGAAACAGTGTGTGTGTGAGAGAAACAGTGTGTGTGAGAGAGAGAAACAGTGTGTGTGTGTGAGAGAGAAACAGTTTGTGTGTGTGTGAGAGAGAAACAGTGTGTGTGTGAGAGAGAAACAGTGTGTGTGTGTGTGAGAGAGAAACAGTGTGTGTCTGAGAGAGAAACAGTGTGTGTGTGAGAGAGAAACAGTGTGTGTGTGTGAGAGAGAAACAGTGTGTGTGTGAGAGAGAAACAGTGTGTGTGAGAGAGAGAGAAACAGTGTGTGTGTGAGAGAGAGAGAAACAGTGTGTGAGAGAGAGAGAAACAGTGTGTGTGTGAGAGAGAGAAACAGTGTGTGTGAGAGAGAGAAACAGTGTGTGAGAGAGAGAAAAACAGTGTGTGTGTGAGAGAGAGAAACAGTGTGTGTGTGAGAGAGAGAAACAGTGTGTGTGAGAGAGAGAAATAGTGTGTGTGTGAGAGAGAGAGAAACAGTGTGTGTGTGTGTGAGAGAGAGAAACTGTGTGTGTGAGAGAGAGAAACAGTGTGTGTGAGAGAGAGAAATAGTGTGTGTGTGTGAGAGAGAGAAACAGTGTGTGTGTGAGAGAGAGAAACAGTGTGTGTGTGAGAGAGAAATAGTGTGTGTGTGTGAGAGTTAGAAACAGTGTGTGTGAGAGAGAGAAATAGTGTGTGTGTGAGAGAGAGAGAAACAGTGTGTGTGAGAGAGAGAAATAGAGTGTGTGTGAGAGAGAGAGAAACAGTGTGTGTGTGTGAGAGAGAGAAACAGTGTGTGTGTGTGAGAGAGAGAAACAGTGTGTGTGAGAGAGAGAAACAGTGTGTGTGTGAGAGAGAGAAACAGTGTGTGTGAGAAAGAGAAATAGTGTGTGTGTGTGAGAGAGAGAAACAGTGTGTGTGAGAGAGAAAAATAGTGTGTGTGTGTGAGAGAGAGAAACAGTGTGTGTGTGAGAGAGAGAAACAGTGTGTGTGTGTGAGAGAGAGAGAAACAGTGTGTGTGAGAGAGAGAAACAGTGTGTGTGTGTGAGAGAGAGAAACAGTGTGTGTGTGTGTGTGAGAGAGAAACAGTGTGTGTGTGAGAGAGAAACAGTGTGTGTGTGTGAGAGAAACAGTGTGTGTGTGAGAGAGAGAAACAGTGTGTGTGTGAGAGAGAAACAGTGTGTGTGTGAGAGAGAGAAACTGTGTGTGTGAGAGAGAGAGAAACAGTGTGTGTGAGAGAGAGAAACAGTGTGTGTGTGAGAGAGAAACAGTGTGTGTGTGTGTGAGAGAGAAACAGTGTGTGTGTGAGAGAGAGAGAACAGTGTGTGTGAGAGAGAGAAACAGTGTGTGTGAGAGAGAGAAACAGTGTGTGTGTGTGAGAGAGAGAAACAGTGTGTGTGTGTGAGAGAGAGAAACAGTGTGTGTGTGTGAGAGAGAGAAACAGTGTGTGTGTGAGAGAGAAACAGTGTGTGTGTGTGAGAGAGAAACAGTGTGTGTGCGAGAGAGAAACAGTGTGTGTGTGAGAGAGAAACAGTGTGTGTGTATGTGAGAGAGAAACAGTGTGTGTGTGTGTGTGAGAGAGAGAAACAGTGTGTGTGAGAGAGAGAAACAGTGTGGGTGTGAGTGAGAAATAGTTTGTGTGAGACAGAGAGAAACAGTGTGTGTGTGAGAGAGAAACAGTGTGTGTGTGAGAGAGAGAAACAGTGTGTGTGTGAGAGAGAAACAGTGTGTGTGAGAGACAGAAACAGTGTGTGTGTGAGAGAGAAACAGTGTGTGTGAGAGACAGAAACAGTGTGTGTGAGAGAGAGAAACAGTGTGTGTGTGAGAGAGAGAAACAGTGTGTGTGTGAGAGAGAAACAGTGTGTGTGAGAGACAGAAACAGTGTGTGTGAGAGAGAGAAACAGTGTGTGTGTGAGAGAGAAACAGTGTGTGTGAGAGACAGAAACAGTGTGTGTGTGAGAGAGAGAGAAACAGTGTGTGTGTGAGAGAGAAACAGTGTGTGTGAGAGACAGAAACAGTGTGTGAGAGAGAGAGAGAAACAGTGTTTGTGTGAGAGAGAGAAACAGTGTGTGTGTGTGAGAGAGAGAAACAGTGTGTGTGTGAGAGAGAGAGAAAAAGTGTGTGTGTGAGAGAGAGAAACAGTGTGTGTGAGAGAGAGAGAAACAGTGTGTGTGTGTGAGAGAAACAGTGTGTGTGTGAGAGAGAGAGAAACAGTGTGTGAGAGAAACAGTGTGTGTGTGAGAGAGAGAAACAGTGTGTGTGTGAGAGAGAAACAGTGTGTGTGTGTGAGAGAGAGAAACAGTGTGTGTGAGAAAAACAGTGTGTGTGTGAGTGAGAGAGAGAAACAGTGTGTGTGTGTGAGAGAAACAGTGTGTGTGTGTGAGAGAGAGAAACAGTGTGTCAGAGAGAAACAGTGTGTGCGTGAGAGAGAGAAACAGTGTGTGTGTGTGAGAGAGAGAAACAGTGTGTGTGTGAGAGAGAAACAGTGTGTGAGAGAGAGAAACAGTGTGTGTGTGAGAGAGAGAGACAGTGTGTGTGTGAGAGAGAGAAACAGTGTGTGTGAGAGAGAGAGAAACAGTGTGTGTGAGAGAGAGAGAAACAGTGTGTGTGTGTGAGAGAAACAGTGTGTGTGTGTGAGAGAGAAACAGTGTGTGTGAGAGAAAAACAGTGTGTGTGTGTGCGAGAGAGAGAAACAGTGTGTGTGTGAGAGAAAAACAGTGTGTGTGTGTGCGAGAGAGAGAAACAGTGTGTGTGAGAGAGAGAGAGAGATAGTGTGTGAGGGAGAGAGAAACAGTGTGTGTATGTGAGAGAGAAACAGTGTGTGTGTGAGAGAGAAACAGTGTGTGTGTGAGAGAGAAACAGTGTGTGAGAGAGAGAAACAGTGTGTGTGTGAGAGAGAGAAACAGTGTGTGTGTGTGAGAGAAACAGTGTGTGTGTGAGAGAGAGAGAGAAACAGTGTGTGTGAGAAAAACAGTGTGTGTGTGAGAGAGAGACAGAAACAGTGTGTGTGAGAGAGAGAGAGACAGTGTGTGTGAGAGAGAGAGAAACAGTGTGTGTGTGTGTGTGAGAAACAGTGTGTGTGTGTGAGAGAGAGAAACAGTGTGTGTGAGAAAAACAGTGTGTGTGTGAGAGAGAGAAACAGTGTGTGTGTGTGTGTGTGAGAAACAGTGTGTGTGTGTGAGAGAGAGAAACAGTGTGTGTGAGAAAAACAGTGTGTGTGTGAGAGAGAGAAACAGTGTGTGTGTGTGAGAGAAACAGTGTGTGCGTGTGAGAGAAACAGTGTGTGTGTGTGAGAGAGAGAAACAGTGTGTGTGAGAAAAACAGTGTGTGTGTGAGAGAGAGAGAGAAACAGTGTGTGTGAGAGAGAGAGAGACAGTGTGTGTGAGAGAGAGAGAAACAGTGTGTGTGTGTGTGAGAAAAACAGTGTGTGTGTGAGAGAGAGAGAGAAACAGTGTGTGTGAGAGAGAGAGAGAAACAGTGTGTGTGTGTGAGAGAGAGAAACAGTGTGTGTGTGAGAGAGAGAGAAACAGTGTGTGTGTGAGAGAGAGAAACAGTGTGTGTGAGAGAGAGAGAAACAGTGTGTGAGAGAAACAGTGTGTGTGTGAGAGAGAGAAACAGTGTGTGTGTGTGAGAGAGAGAAACAGTGTGTGTGTGTGAGAGAAACAGTGTGTGTATGTGAGAGAAACAGTGTGTGTGTGTGAGAGAAACAGTGTGTGTGTGAGAGAGAGAAACAGTGTGTGTGTGTGAGAGAAACAGTGTGTGTGTGTGTGAGAGAGAAACAGTGTGTGTGTGAGAGAGAGAAACAGTGTGTGTGTGAGAGAGAGAGAAACAGTGTGTGTGAGAGAGAGAAACAGTGTGTGTGAGAGAGAGAAACAGTGTGTGTATGTGAGAGAGAAACAGTGTGTGTGTGAGAGAGAAACAGTGTGTGTGTGAGAGAGAAACAGTGTGTGAGAGAGAGAAACAGTGTGTGTGTGAGAGAGAGAAACAGTGTGTGTGTGTGAGAGAAACAGTGTGTGTGTGAGAGAGAGAGAGAAACAGTGTGTGTGAGAGAGAGAGAGACAGTGTGTGTGAGAGAGAGAGAAACAGTGTGTGTGTGTGTGTGAGAAACAGTGTGTGTGTGTGAGAGAGAGAAACAGTGTGTGTGAGAAAAACAGTGTGTGTGTGAGAGAGAGAAACAGTGTGTGTGTGTGTGTGTGAGAAACAGTGTGTGTGTGTGAGAGAGAGAAACAGTGTGTGTGAGAAAAACAGTGTGTGTGTGAGAGAGAGAAACAGTGTGTGTGTGTGAGAGAAACAGTGTGTGCGTGTGAGAGAAACAGTGTGTGTGTGTGAGAGAGAGAAACAGTGTGTGTGAGAGAGAGAGAGAAACAGTGTGTGTGAGAGAGAGAGAGACAGTGTGTGTGAGAGAGAGAGAAACAGTGTGTGTGTGTGTGAGAAAACCAGTGTGTGTGTGAGAGAGAGAAACAGTGTGTGTGAGAGAGAGAGAAACAGTGTGTGAGAGAAACAGTGTGTGTGTGAGAGAGAGAAACAGTGTGTGTGTGTGAGAGAGAGAAACAGTGTGTGTGTGTGAGAGAAACAGTGTGTGTGTGTGAGAGAGAGAAACAGTGTGTGTGTGTGAGAGAGAGAAACAGTGTGTGTGTGAGAGAGAGAAACAGTGTGTGTGTGTGAGAGAAACAGTGTGTGTGTGTGAGAGAAACAGTGTGTGTGTGAGAGAGAGAAACAGTGTGTGTGTGTGAGAGAAACAGTGTGTGTGTGTGTGAGAGAGAAACAGTGTGTGTGTGAGAGAGAGAAACAGTGTGTGTGTGTGAGAGAGAGAAACAGTGTGTGTGTGAGAGAGAGAGAAACAGTGTGTGTGTGAGAGAGAAACAGTGTGTGTGTGTGAGAGAGAAACAGTGTGTGAGAGAGAAACAGTGTGTGTGTGAGAGAGAGAGAAACAGTGTGTGAGAGAGAAACAGTGTGTGTGAGAGAGAGAAACAGTGTGTGTGAGAGACAGAAACAGTGTGTGTGAGAGAGAGATAACAGTGTGTGTGAGAGAGAAACAGTGTGTGTGTGTGTGAGAGAAACAGTGTTTGTGTGAGAGAGAGAAACAGTGTGTGTGAGAGAGAGAAACAGTGTGTGTGAGAGAGACAGAAACAGTGTGTGTGAGAGAAACAGTGTGTGTGTGTGAGAGAGAAACTGTGTGTCAGACAGAAACAGTGTGTGTGTGTGAGAGAGAAACAGTGTGTGTGTGAGAGAGAAACAGTGTGTGTGTGAGAGAGAAACAGTGTGTGTGAGAGAGAGAGAAAAACAGTGTGTGTGAGAGAGAGAGAAACAGTGTGTGTGTGTGAGAGAAACAGTGTGTCAGAGAGAAACAGTGTGTGCATGAGAGAGAGAACCAGTGTGTGCGTGAGAGAGAGAAACAGTGTGTGTGTGTGAGAGAGAAACAGTGTGTGTGTGTGTGAGAGAGAAACAGTGTGTGTGTGAGAGAGAAACAGTGTGTGTGTGTGAGAGAGAGAAACAGTGTGTGTGTGTGAGAGAGAGAAACAGTGTGTGTGAGAGAGAGAAACAGTGTGTGTGAGAGAGAGAGAAAAACAGTGTGTGTGTGAGAGAGAGAGAAACAGTGTGTGTGTGAGAGAGAGAGAAACAGTGTGTGTGTGAGAGACCGAAACAGTGTGTTAAGAGAAACAGTGTGTGCGTGAGAGAGAGAAACAGTGTGTGTGTGAGAGAGAAACTGTGTGTGTGTGAGAGAGAGAGAAACAGTGTGTGTGTGAGAGAGAAACAGTGTGTGTGTGAGAGAGAGAAACAGTGTGTGTGAGAGAGAGAGAAACAGTGTGTGTGTGTGAGAGAAACAGTGTGTGTGAGAGACAGAAACAGTGTGTGTGAGAGAGAGAGAAACAGTGTGTGTGTGTGAGAGAGAGAAACAGTGTGTGTGTGAGAGAGAGAAACAGTGTGTGTGTGAGAGAGAGAAACAGTGTGTGTGTGTGAGAGAAACAGTGTGTGTGTGAGAGAGAGAGAAACAGTGTGTGTGAGAGAAACAGTGTGTGTGTGAGAGAGAGAAAAACAGTGTGTGTGTGTGAGAGAAACAGTGTGTGTGTGTGAGAGAGAGAAACAGTGTGTGTGTGTGAGAGAAACAGTGTGTGTGTGAGAGAGAGAGAAACAGTGTGTGTGTGAGAGAGAGAAAAAGTGTGTCAGAGAGAAACAGTGTGTGCGTGAGAGAGAGAAACAGTGTGTGTGTGTGAGAGAGAAACAGTGTGTGTGTGTGAGAGAGAAACTGTGTGTGTGAGAGAGAGAAACAGTGTGTGTGTGAGAGAGAAACAGTGTGTGAGAGAGAGAAACAGTGTGTGTGAGAGAGAGAGACAGTGTGTGTGTGAGAGAGAGAAACAGTGTGTGTGAGAGAGAGAGAAACAGTGTGTGTGAGAGAGAGAGAAACAGTGTGTGTGTGTGAGAGAAACAGTGTGTGTGTGTGTGTGTGAGAGAGAAACAGTGTGTGTGAGAGAAAAACAGTGTGTGTGTGTGCGAGAGAGAGAAACAGTGTGTGTGAGAGAGAGAGAGAGACAGTGTGTGTGTGAGAGAAACAGTGTGTGTATGTGAGACAGAAACAGTGTGTGTGTGAGAGAGAAACAGTGTGTGTGTGAGAGAGAAACAGTGTGTGAGAGAGAGAAACAGTGTGTGTGAGAGAGAGAGAGACAGTGTGTGTGAGAGAGAGAGAAACAGTGTGTGTGTGTGTGTGAGAGAAACAGTGTGTGTGTGTGAGAGAAACAGTGTGTGTGTGTGAGAGAGAGAAACAGTGTGTGTGAGAAAAACAGTGTGTGTGTGTGAGAGAGAGAGAAACAGTGTGTGTGAGAGAGAGAGAGAAACAGTGTGTGTGTGAGAGAGAGAGAAACAGTGTGTGTGTGAGAGAGAGAGAAACAGTGTGTGTGAGAGAGAGAAACAGTGTGTGTGAGAGAGAGAGAAACAGTGTGTGTGTGTGAGAGAAACAGTGTGTGTGTGAGAGAGAGAGAAACAGTGTGTGTGAGAGAAACAGTGTGTGTGTGAGAGAAACAGTGTGTGTGTGTGTGTGAGAGAGAAACAGTGTGTGTGTGTGAGAGAGAGAAACAGTGTGTGTGAGAGAGAGAGAGAAACAGTGTGTGTGTGTGAGAGAGAGAAACAGTGTGTGTGTGTGAGAGAGAGAAACAGTGTGTGTGTGAGAGAGAGAAACAGTGTGTGTGTGAGAGAGAGAAACAGTGTGTGTGTGTGAGAGAGAGAAACAGTGTGTGTGTGTGAGAGAGAGAAACTGTGTGTGTGAGAGAGAGAGAAACAGTGTGTGTGTGAGAGAAACAGTGTGTGTGTGAGAGAGAGAAACAGTGTGTGAGAGAGAAACAGTGTGTGTGAGAGAGAAACAGTGTGTGTGTGAGAGAGAGAGAAACAGTGTGTGAGAGAGAAACAGTGTGTTGTGAGAGAGAGAAACAGTGTGTGTGAGAGACAGAAACAGTGTGTGTGAGAGAGAGAACAGTGTGTGTGTGAGAGAGAAACAGTGTGTGTGTGTGACAGAGAAACAGTGTGTGTGAGAGAGAGAGAAACAGTGTGTGTGTGTGAGAGAGAGAAACTGTGTGTCAGACAGAAACAGTGTGTGCGTGAGAGAGAAACAGTGTGTGTGTGTGAGAGAGAAACAGTGTGTGTGTGAGAGAGAAACTGTGTGTGTGTGAGAGAGAAACAGTGTGTGTGAGAGAGAGAGAAAAACAGTGTGTGTGAGAGAGAGAGAAACAGTGTGTGTGTGTGAGAGAAACAGTGTGTCAGAGAGAAACAGTGTGTGCATGAGAGAGAGAACCAGTGTGTGCGTGAGAGAGAGAAACAGTGTGTGTGTGTGAGAGAGAAACAGTGTGTGTGTGTGAGAGAGAAACAGTGTGTGTGTGAGAGAGAAACAGTGTGTGTGTGAGAGAGAAACAGTGTGTGTGTGAGAGAGAGAGAAACAGTGTGTGTGTGTGAGAGAGAGAAACAGTGTGTGTGTGAGAGAGAGAAACAGTGTGTGTGAGAGAGAGAGAAAAACAGTGTGTGTGTGAGAGAGAAACAGTGTGTGTGTGTGAGAGAGAGAAACAGTGTGTGTGTGAGAGAGAGAGAAAAACAGTGTGTGTGTGAGAGAGAGAAACAGTGTGTCAGAGAGAAACAGTGTGTGCGTGAGAGAGAGAAACAGTGTGTGTGTGAGAGAGAAACTGTGTGTGTGAGAGAGAGAGAAACAGTGTGTGTGAGAGAGAGAGAAACAGTGTGTGTGAGAGAGAGAGAAACAGTGTGTGTGTGTGAGAGAAACAGTGTGTGTGTGTGTGAGAGAGAAACTGTGTGTGTGAGAGAAAAACAGTGTGTGTGTGTGCGAGAGAGAGAAACAGTGTGTGTGAGAGAGAGAGAGAGATAGTGTGTGAGGGAGAGAGAAACAGTGTGTGTGTGAGAGAAACAGTGTGTGTATGTGAGAGAGAAACAGTGTGTGTGAGAGAGAGAAACAGTGTGTGTGAGAGAGAGAGAAACAGTGTGTGTGTGAGAGAGAGAAACAGTGTGTGTGTGAGAGAGAGAAACAGTGTGTGTGTGAGAGAGAGAAACAGTGTGTGTGTGTGAGAGAAACAGTGTGTGTGTGAGAGAGAGAAACAGTGTGTGTGTGTGAGAGAGAGAAACAGTGTGTGTGTGAGAGAGAGAGAAACAGTGTGTGTGTGAGAGAAACAGTGTGTGTGTGAGAGAGAGAAACAGTGTGTGAGAGAGAAACAGTGTGTGTGAGAGAGAAACAGTGTGTGTGTGAGAGAGAGAGAAACAGTGTGTGAGAGAGAAACAGTGTGTTGTGAGAGAGAGAAACAGTGTGTGTGAGAGACAGAAACAGTGTGTGTGAGAGAGAGAACAGTGTGTGTGTGAGAGAGAAACAGTGTGTGTGTGAGAGAGAGAAACAGTGTGTGTGTGTGAGAGAGAGAAACTGTGTGTCAGACAGAAACAGTGTGTGCGTGAGAGAGAAACAGTGTGTGTGTGTGAGAGAGAAACAGTGTGTGTGTGAGAGAGAAACTGTGTGTGTGTGAGAGAGAAACAGTGTGTGTGTGTGAGAGAAACAGTGTGTCAGAGAGAAACAGTGTGTGCATGAGAGAGAGAACCAGTGTGTGCGTGAGAGAGAGAAACAGTGTGTGTGTGTGAGAGAGAAACAGTGTGTGTGTGTGTGAGAGAGAAACAGTGTGTGTGAGAGAGAGAGAAACAGTGTGTGTGTGTGAGAGAAACAGTGTGTCAGAGAGAAACAGTGTGTGCATGAGAGAGAGAAACAGTGTGTGTGTGTGAGAGAGAAACAGTGTGTGTGTGAGAGAGAAACAGTGTGTGCGTGAGAGAGAGAAACAGTGTGTGTGTGAGAGAGAAACAGTGTGTGTGTGAGAGAGAAACAGTGTGTGTGTGAGAGAGAAACAGTGTGTGTGTGAGAGAGAGAGAAACAGTGTGTGTGTGTGAGAGAGAGAAACAGTGTGTGTGTGAGAGAGAGAAACAGTGTGTGTGAGAGAGAGAGAAAAACAGTGTGTGTGTGAGAGAAACAGTGTGTGTGTGTGAGAGAGAAACAGTGTGTGTGTGAGAGAGAGAGAAAAACAGTGTGTGTGTGAGAGAGAGAAACAGTGTGTCAGAGAGAAACAGTGTGTGCGTGAGAGAGAGAAACAGTGTGTGTGTGAGAGAGAAACTGTGTGTGTGAGAGAGAGAGAAACAGTGTGTGTGAGAGAGAGAGAAACAGTGTGTGTGTGTGAGAGAGAGAAACAGTGTGTGTGTGAGAGAGAGAAACAGTGTGTGTGTGAGAGAGAGAAACAGTGTGTGTGTGTGAGAGAAACAGTGTGTGTGTGTGTGAGAGAGAAACAGTGTGTGTGTGAGAGAGAGAAACAGTGTGTGTGTGTGAGAGAGAGAAACAGTGTGTGTGTGAGAGAGAGAGAAACAGTGTGTGTGTGAGAGAAACAGTGTGTGTGTGAGAGAGAGAAACAGTGTGTGAGAGAGAAACAGTGTGTGTGAGAGAGAATCAGTGTGTGTGTGAGAGAGAGAGAAACAGTGTGTGAGAGAGAAACAGTGTGTTGTGAGAGAGAGAAACAGTGTGTGTGAGAGACAGAAACAGTGTGTGTGAGAGAGAGAACAGTGTGTGTGTGAGAGAGAAACAGTGTGTGTGTGTGAGAGAGAAACAGTGTGTGTGTGAGAGAGAGAAACAGTGTGTGTGTGTGAGAGAGAGAAACTGTGTGTCAGACAGAACCAGTGTGTGCGTGAGAGAGAGAAACAGTGTGTGTGTGTGAGAGAGAAACAGTGTGTGTGTGTGTGAGAGAGAAACAGTGTGTGTGTGAGAGAGAAACAGTGTGTGTGTGAGAGAGAGAGAAACAGTGTGTGTGTGTGAGAGAGAGAAACAGTGTGTGTGTGAGAGAGAGAAACAGTGTGTGTGAGAGAGAGAGAAAAACAGTGTGTGTGTGTGAGAGAAACAGTGTGTGTGTGTGAGAGAGAAACAGTGTGTGTGTGAGAGAGAGAGAAAAACAGTGTGTGTGTGAGAGAGAGAGAAACAGTGTGTCAGAGAGAAACAGTGTGTGCGTGAGAGAGAGAAACAGTGTGTGTGTGAGAGAGAAACTGTGTGTGTGAGAGAGAGAGAAACAGTGTGTGTGTGAGAGAGAAACAGTGTGTGAGAGAGAGAAACAGTGTGTGTGAGAGAGAGAGACAGTGTGTGTGTGAGAGAGAGAAACAGTGTGTGTGAGAGAGAGAGAAACAGTGTGTGTGAGAGAGAGAGAAACAGTGTGTGTGTGAGAGAAACAGTGTGTGTGTGTGTGAGAGAGAAACAGTGTGTGTGTGAGAGAAAAACAGTGTGTGTGTGTGCGAGAGAGAGAAACAGTGTGTGTGAGAGAGAGAGAGAGATAGTGTGTGAGGGAGAGAGAAACAGTGTGTGTGTGAGAGAAACAGTGTGTGTATGTGAGAGAGAAACAGTGTGTGTGAGAGAGAGAAACAGTGTGTGTGAGAGAGAGAGAAAAACAGTGTGTGTGTGTGAGAGAAACAGTGTGTGTGTGAGAGAGAGAGAAAAAGTGTGTGTGTGTGTGAGAGAAACAGTGTGTGTGTGTGAGAGAGAGAAACAGTGTGTGTGTGTGAGAGAAACAGTGTGTGTGTGAGAGAGAAACAGTGTGTGTGTGTGAGAGAGAGAAACAGTGTGTGTGTGTGAGAGAGAGAAACAGTGTGTGTGAGAGAGAGAGAGAAACAGTGTGTGTGTGAGAGAGAGAGAAACAGTGTGTTTGAGAGAGAGAGAAACAGTGTGTGTGTGAGAGAGAGAAACAGTGTGTGTGAGAGAGAGAGAAACAGTGTGTGTGTGAGAGAGAGAAACAGTGTGTGTGAGAGAGAGAGAGAAACAGTGTGTGTGTGAGAGAGAGAGAAATAGTGTGTGTGAGAGAGAGAGAAACAGTGTGTGTGTGTGAGAGAGAAACAGTGTGTGTGAGAGAGAGAGAGAAACAGTGTGTGTGTGAGAGAGAGAGAAATAGTGTGTGTGTGAGAGAGAGAAACAGTGTGTGTGAGAGAGAGAAACAGTGTGTGTGAGAAAAACAGTGTGTGTGTGAGAGAGAGAGAGAAACAGTGTGTGTGAGAGAGAGAGAGAAACAGTGTGTGTGTGAGAGAGAAACAGTGTGTGTGTGAGAGAGAGAGAAACAGTGTGTGTGAGAGAGAGAGAGAAACAGTGTGTGTGAGTGAGAGAGAGAAACAGTGTGTGTGAGTGAGAGAGAGAAACAGTGTGTGTGTGAGAGAGAGAAACAGTGTGTGTGAGAGAGAGAGAGAAACAGTGTGTGTGTGTGAGAGAAACAGTGTGTGTGTGAGAGAGAGAGAAACAGTGTGTGAGAGAGAGAGAGAAACAGTGTGTGTGTGTGAGAGAAACAGTGTGTGTGAGAGAGAGAGAAACAGTGTGTGTGTGAGAGAGAAACAGTGTGTGTGTGAGAGAGAGAAACAGTGTGTGTGAGAGAGAAACAGTGTGTGTGAGAGAGAAACAGTGTGTGTGTGAGAGAGAGCGAAACAGTGTGTGAGAGAGAAACAGTGTGTGTGAGAGAGAGAAACAGTGTGTGTGAGAGACAGAAACAGTGTGTGTGTGAGAGAGAACAGTGTGTGTGTGAGAGAGAAACAGTGTGTGTGTGTGAGAGAGAAACAGTGTGTGTGTGAGAGAGAGAAACAGTGTGTGTGAGAGAGAGAAACAGTGTGTGTGTGAGAGACAGAAACAGTGTGTGTGAGAGAAACAGTGTGTGTGTGTGAGAGAGAGAAACAGTGTGTCAGACAGAAACAGTGTGTGCGTGAGAGAGAAACAGTGTGTGTGTGAGAGAGAAACAGTGTGTGTGAGAGAGAGAGAAAAACAGTGTGTGTGAGAGAGAGAGAAACAGTGTGTGTGTGTGAGAGAAACAGTGTGTGTGTGTGAGAGAGAGAAACAGTGTGTCAGAGAGAAACAGTGTGTGCATGAGAGAGAGAAACAGTGTGTGCGTGAGAGAGAGAAACAGTGTGTGTGTGTGAGAGAGAAAAACAGTGTGTGTGTGTGTGTGAGAGAAACAGTGTGTGTGTGAGAGAGAAACAGTGTGTGTGTGAGAGAGAGAAAGTGTGTGTGAGAGAGAGAGACCTGGTGTGAGAGAGAGAAACATTGTGTGTGTGAGAGAGAAACAGTGTGTGTGTGAGACAGAGAAACAGTGTGTGTGAGAGAGAGAGAAACAGTGTGTGAGAGAGAGAGAAACAGTGTGTGAGAGAGAGAGAAACAGTGTGTGTGTGAGAGAGAAACAGTGTGTGTGTGTGAGAGAGAGAAACAGTGTGTGTGTGTGTGTGAGAGAGAAACAGTGTGTGAGAGAGAAACAGTGTGTGTGTGAGAGAGAAACAGTGTGTGTGTGAGAGAGAGAGAAACAGTGTGTGTGTGAGAGAGAGAAACAGTGTGTCAGAGAGAAACAGTGTGTGCGTGAGAGAGAGAAACAGTGTGTGTGTGAGAGAGAGAAACAGTGTGTGTGTGAGAGAGAGAGAAACAGTGTGTGTGTGAGAGAGAGAAACAGTGTGTGTGTGTGAGAGAGAAACAGTGTGTGTGTGTGAGAGAGAAACAGTGTGTGTGTGAGAGAGAGAGAAACAGTGTGTGTGTGAGAGAGAGAAACAGTGTGTCAGAGAGAAACAGTGTGTGTGTGAGAGAGAGAAACAGTGTGTGTGTGTGAGAGAAACAGTGTGTGTGTGAGAGAGAAACAGTGTGTGTGAGAGAGAGAAACAGTGTGTGTGTGAGAGAGAGAGAAACAGTGTGTGTGTGAGAGAGAGAAACAGTGTGTCAGAGAGAAACAGTGTGTGTGTGAGAGAGAGAAACAGTGTGTGTGTGTGAGAGAAACAGTGTGTGTGTGAGAGAGAGAGAAACAGTGTGTGTGTGAGACAGAGAAACAGTGTGTGTGAGAGAGAGAGAAACAGTGTGTGAGAGAGAGAGAAACAGTGTGTGAGAGAGAGAGAAACAGTGTGTGTGTGAGAGAGAAACAGTGTGTGTGTGTGAGAGAGAGAAACAGTGTGTGTGTGTGTGTGAGAGAGAAACAGTGTGTGAGAGAGAAACAGTGTGTGTGTGAGAGAGAAACAGTGTGTGTGTGAGAGAGAGAGAAACAGTGTGTGTGTGAGAGAGAGAAACAGTGTGTCAGAGAGAAACAGTGTGTGCGTGAGAGAGAGAAACAGTGTGTGTGTGAGAGAGAGAAACAGTGTGTGTGTGAGAGAGAGAGAAACAGTGTGTGTGTGAGAGAGAGAAACAGTGTGTGTGTGTGTGAGAGAAACAGTGTGTGTGTGTGAGAGAGAAACAGTGTGTGTGTGAGAGAGAGAGAAACAGTGTGTGTGTGAGAGAGAGAAACAGTGTGTCAGAGAGAAACAGTGTGTGTGTGAGAGAGAGAAACAGTGTGTGTGTGTGAGAGAAACAGTGTGTGTGTGAGAGAGAGAGAAACAGTGTGTGTGTGAGAGAGAGAAACAGTGTGTGTGTGAGAGAGAGAGAAACAGTGTGTGTGTGAGAGAGAGAAACAGTGTGTCAGAGAGAAACAGTGTGTGTGTGAGAGAGAGAAACTGTGTGTGTGTGTGAGAGAAACAGTGTGTGTGTGAGAGAGAGAGAAACAGTGTGTGTGTGAGAGAGAGAAACAGTGTGTCAGAGAGAAACAGTGTGTGCGTGAGAGAGAGAAACAGTGTGTGTGTGTGAGAGAGAGAAACAGTGTGTGTGAGAGAGAGAGAAACAGTGTGTGTGAGAGAGAGAGAAACAGTGTGTGTGTGTGAGAGAGAGAAACAGTGTGTGTGTGAGAGAGAGAAACAGTGTGTGTGTGAGAGAGAGAAACAGTGTGTGTGTGAGAGAGAGAAACAGTGTGTGTGTGTGAGAGAAACAGTGTGTGTGTGAGAGAGAGAAACAGTGTGTGTGTGTGAGAGAGAGAAACAGTGTGTGTGTGAGAGAGAGAGAAACAGTGTGTGTGTGAGAGAAACAGTGTGTGTGTGAGAGAGAGAAACAGTGTGTGAGAGAGAAACAGTGTGTGTGAGAGAGAAACAGTGTGTGTGTGAGAGAGAGAGAAACAGTGTGTGAGAGAGAAACAGTGTGTTGTGAGAGAGAGAAACAGTGTGTGTGAGAGACAGAAACAGTGTGTGTGAGAGAGAGAACAGTGTGTGTGTGAGAGAGAAACAGTGTGTGTGTGAGAGAGAGAAACAGTGTGTGTGTGTGAGAGAGAGAAACTGTGTGTCAGACAGAAACAGTGTGTGCGTGAGAGAGAAACAGTGTGTGTGTGTGAGAGAGAAACAGTGTGTGTGTGAGAGAGAAACTGTGTGTGTGTGAGAGAGAAACAGTGTGTGTGTGTGAGAGAAACAGTGTGTCAGAGAGAAACAGTGTGTGCATGAGAGAGAGAACCAGTGTGTGCGTGAGAGAGAGAAACAGTGTGTGTGTGTGAGAGAGAAACAGTGTGTGTGTGTGTGAGAGAGAAACAGTGTGTGTGAGAGAGAGAGAAACAGTGTGTGTGTGTGAGAGAAACAGTGTGTCAGAGAGAAACAGTGTGTGCATGAGAGAGAGAAACAGTGTGTGTGTGTGAGAGAGAAACAGTGTGTGTGTGAGAGAGAAACAGTGTGTGCGTGAGAGAGAGAAACAGTGTGTGTGTGAGAGAGAAACAGTGTGTGTGTGAGAGAGAAACAGTGTGTGTGTGAGAGAGAAACAGTGTGTGTGTGAGAGAGAGAGAAACAGTGTGTGTGTGTGAGAGAGAGAAACAGTGTGTGTGTGAGAGAGAGAAACAGTGTGTGTGAGAGAGAGAGAAAAACAGTGTGTGTGTGAGAGAAACAGTGTGTGTGTGTGAGAGAGAAACAGTGTGTGTGTGAGAGAGAGAGAAAAACAGTGTGTGTGTGAGAGAGAGAAACAGTGTGTCAGAGAGAAACAGTGTGTGCGTGAGAGAGAGAAACAGTGTGTGTGTGAGAGAGAAACTGTGTGTGTGAGAGAGAGAGAAACAGTGTGTGTGAGAGAGAGAGAAACAGTGTGTGTGTGTGAGAGAGAGAAACAGTGTGTGTGTGAGAGAGAGAAACAGTGTGTGTGTGAGAGAGAGAAACAGTGTGTGTGTGTGAGAGAAACAGTGTGTGTGTGTGTGAGAGAGAAACAGTGTGTGTGTGAGAGAGAGAAACAGTGTGTGTGTGTGAGAGAGAGAAACAGTGTGTGTGTGAGAGAGAGAGAAACAGTGTGTGTGTGAGAGAAACAGTGTGTGTGTGAGAGAGAGAAACAGTGTGTGAGAGAGAAACAGTGTGTGTGAGAGAGAATCAGTGTGTGTGTGAGAGAGAGAGAAACAGTGTGTGAGAGAGAAACAGTGTGTTGTGAGAGAGAGAAACAGTGTGTGTGAGAGACAGAAACAGTGTGTGTGAGAGAGAGAACAGTGTGTGTGTGAGAGAGAAACAGTGTGTGTGTGTGAGAGAGAAACAGTGTGTGTGTGAGAGAGAGAAACAGTGTGTGTGTGTGAGAGAGAGAAACTGTGTGTCAGACAGAACCAGTGTGTGCGTGAGAGAGAGAAACAGTGTGTGTGTGTGAGAGAGAAACAGTGTGTGTGTGTGTGAGAGAGAAACAGTGTGTGTGTGAGAGAGAAACAGTGTGTGTGTGAGAGAGAGAGAAACAGTGTGTGTGTGTGAGAGAGAGAAACAGTGTGTGTGTGAGAGAGAGAAACAGTGTGTGTGAGAGAGAGAGAAAAACAGTGTGTGTGTGTGAGAGAAACAGTGTGTGTGTGTGAGAGAGAAACAGTGTGTGTGTGAGAGAGAGAGAAAAACAGTGTGTGTGTGAGAGAGAGAGAAACAGTGTGTCAGAGAGAAACAGTGTGTGCGTGAGAGAGAGAAACAGTGTGTGTGTGAGAGAGAAACTGTGTGTGTGAGAGAGAGAGAAACAGTGTGTGTGTGAGAGAGAAACAGTGTGTGAGAGAGAGAAACAGTGTGTGTGAGAGAGAGAGACAGTGTGTGTGTGAGAGAGAGAAACAGTGTGTGTGAGAGAGAGAGAAACAGTGTGTGTGAGAGAGAGAGAAACAGTGTGTGTGTGAGAGAAACAGTGTGTGTGTGTGTGAGAGAGAAACAGTGTGTGTGTGAGAGAAAAACAGTGTGTGTGTGTGCGAGAGAGAGAAACAGTGTGTGTGAGAGAGAGAGAGAGATAGTGTGTGAGGGAGAGAGAAACAGTGTGTGTGTGAGAGAAACAGTGTGTGTATGTGAGAGAGAAACAGTGTGTGTGAGAGAGAGAAACAGTGTGTGTGAGAGAGAGAGAAAAACAGTGTGTGTGTGTGAGAGAAACAGTGTGTGTGTGAGAGAGAGAGAAAAAGTGTGTGTGTGTGTGAGAGAAACAGTGTGTGTGTGTGAGAGAGAGAAACAGTGTGTGTGTGTGAGAGAAACAGTGTGTGTGTGAGAGAGAAACAGTGTGTGTGTGTGAGAGAGAGAAACAGTGTGTGTGTGTGAGAGAGAGAAACAGTGTGTGTGAGAGAGAGAGAGAAACAGTGTGTGTGTGAGAGAGAGAGAAACAGTGTGTTTGAGAGAGAGAGAAACAGTGTGTGTGTGAGAGAGAGAAACAGTGTGTGTGAGAGAGAGAGAAACAGTGTGTGTGTGAGAGAGAGAAACAGTGTGTGTGAGAGAGAGAGAGAAACAGTGTGTGTGTGAGAGAGAGAGAAATAGTGTGTGTGAGAGAGAGAGAAACAGTGTGTGTGTGTGAGAGAGAAACAGTGTGTGTGAGAGAGAGAGAGAAACAGTGTGTGTGTGAGAGAGAGAGAAATAGTGTGTGTGTGAGAGAGAGAAACAGTGTGTGTGAGAGAGAGAAACAGTGTGTGTGAGAAAAACAGTGTGTGTGTGAGAGAGAGAGAGAAACAGTGTGTGTGAGAGAGAGAGAGAAACAGTGTGTGTGTGAGAGAGAAACAGTGTGTGTGTGAGAGAGAGAGAAACAGTGTGTGTGAGAGAGAGAGAGAAACAGTGTGTGTGAGTGAGAGAGAGAAACAGTGTGTGTGAGTGAGAGAGAGAAACAGTGTGTGTGTGAGAGAGAGAAACAGTGTGTGTGAGAGAGAGAGAGAAACAGTGTGTGTGTGTGAGAGAAACAGTGTGTGTGTGAGAGAGAGAGAAACAGTGTGTGAGAGAGAGAGAGAAACAGTGTGTGTGTGTGAGAGAAACAGTGTGTGTGAGAGAGAGAGAAACAGTGTGTGTGTGAGAGAGAAACAGTGTGTGTGTGAGAGAGAGAAACAGTGTGTGTGAGAGAGAAACAGTGTGTGTGAGAGAGAAACAGTGTGTGTGTGAGAGAGAGCGAAACAGTGTGTGAGAGAGAAACAGTGTGTGTGAGAGAGAGAAACAGTGTGTGTGAGAGACAGAAACAGTGTGTGTGTGAGAGAGAACAGTGTGTGTGTGAGAGAGAAACAGTGTGTGTGTGTGAGAGAGAAACAGTGTGTGTGTGAGAGAGAGAAACAGTGTGTGTGAGAGAGAGAAACAGTGTGTGTGTGAGAGACAGAAACAGTGTGTGTGAGAGAAACAGTGTGTGTGTGTGAGAGAGAGAAACAGTGTGTCAGACAGAAACAGTGTGTGCGTGAGAGAGAAACAGTGTGTGTGTGAGAGAGAAACAGTGTGTGTGAGAGAGAGAGAAAAACAGTGTGTGTGAGAGAGAGAGAAACAGTGTGTGTGTGTGAGAGAAACAGTGTGTGTGTGTGAGAGAGAGAAACAGTGTGTCAGAGAGAAACAGTGTGTGCATGAGAGAGAGAACCAGTGTGTGCGTGAGAGAGAGAAACAGTGTGTGTGTGTGAGAGAGAAAAACAGTGTGTGTGTGTGTGTGAGAGAAACAGTGTGTGTGTGAGAGAGAAACAGTGTGTGTGTGAGAGAGAGAAAGTGTGTGTGAGAGAGAGAGACCTGGTGTGAGAGAGAGAAACATTGTGTGTGTGAGAGAGAAACAGTGTGTGTGTGAGACAGAGAAACAGTGTGTGTGAGAGAGAGAGAAACAGTGTGTGAGAGAGAGAGAAACAGTGTGTGAGAGAGAGAGAAACAGTGTGTGTGTGAGAGAGAAACAGTGTGTGTGTGTGAGAGAGAGAAACAGTGTGTGTGTGTGTGTGAGAGAGAAACAGTGTGTGAGAGAGAAACAGTGTGTGTGTGAGAGAGAAACAGTGTGTGTGTGAGAGAGAGAGAAACAGTGTGTGTGTGAGAGAGAGAAACAGTGTGTCAGAGAGAAACAGTGTGTGCGTGAGAGAGAGAAACAGTGTGTGTGTGAGAGAGAGAAACAGTGTGTGTGTGAGAGAGAGAGAAACAGTGTGTGTGTGAGAGAGAGAAACAGTGTGTGTGTGTGAGAGAGAAACAGTGTGTGTGTGTGAGAGAGAAACAGTGTGTGTGTGAGAGAGAGAGAAACAGTGTGTGTGTGAGAGAGAGAAACAGTGTGTCAGAGAGAAACAGTGTGTGTGTGAGAGAGAGAAACAGTGTGTGTGTGTGAGAGAAACAGTGTGTGTGTGAGAGAGAAACAGTGTGTGTGAGAGAGAGAAACAGTGTGTGTGTGAGAGAGAGAGAAACAGTGTGTGTGTGAGAGAGAGAAACAGTGTGTCAGAGAGAAACAGTGTGTGTGTGAGAGAGAGAAACAGTGTGTGTGTGTGAGAGAAACAGTGTGTGTGTGAGAGAGAGAGAAACAGTGTGTGTGTGAGACAGAGAAACAGTGTGTGTGAGAGAGAGAGAAACAGTGTGTGAGAGAGAGAGAAACAGTGTGTGAGAGAGAGAGAAACAGTGTGTGTGTGAGAGAGAAACAGTGTGTGTGTGTGAGAGAGAGAAACAGTGTGTGTGTGTGTGTGAGAGAGAAACAGTGTGTGAGAGAGAAACAGTGTGTGTGTGAGAGAGAAACAGTGTGTGTGTGAGAGAGAGAGAAACAGTGTGTGTGTGAGAGAGAGAAACAGTGTGTCAGAGAGAAACAGTGTGTGCGTGAGAGAGAGAAACAGTGTGTGTGTGAGAGAGAGAAACAGTGTGTGTGTGAGAGAGAGAGAAACAGTGTGTGTGTGAGAGAGAGAAACAGTGTGTGTGTGTGTGAGAGAAACAGTGTGTGTGTGTGAGAGAGAAACAGTGTGTGTGTGAGAGAGAGAGAAACAGTGTGTGTGTGAGAGAGAGAAACAGTGTGTCAGAGAGAAACAGTGTGTGTGTGAGAGAGAGAAACAGTGTGTGTGTGTGAGAGAAACAGTGTGTGTGTGAGAGAGAGAGAAACAGTGTGTGTGTGAGAGAGAGAAACAGTGTGTGTGTGAGAGAGAGAGAAACAGTGTGTGTGTGAGAGAGAGAAACAGTGTGTCAGAGAGAAACAGTGTGTGTGTGAGAGAGAGAAACTGTGTGTGTGTGTGAGAGAAACAGTGTGTGTGTGAGAGAGAGAGAAACAGTGTGTGTGTGAGAGAGAGAAACAGTGTGTCAGAGAGAAACAGTGTGTGCGTGAGAGAGAGAAACAGTGTGTGTGTGTGAGAGAAACTGTGTGTGTGTGTGTGAGAGAGAGAAACAGTGTGTGTGAGAGAGAAACTGTGTGTGTGAGAGAGAAACAGTGTGTGAGAGAGAGAGAGACAGTGTGTGTGTGAGAGAGAGAAACAGTGTGTGTGAGAGAGAGAGAAACAGTGTGTGTGAGAGAGAGAGAAACAGTGTGTGTGTGTGAGAGAAACAGTGTGTGTGTGTGTGAGAGAGAAACAGTGTGTGTGAGAGAAAAACAGAGTGTGTGTGTGCGAGAGAGAGAAACAGTGTGTGTGAGAGAGAGAGAGATAGTGTGTGAGGGAGAGAGAAACAGTGTGTGTGTGAGAGAAACAGTGTGTGTATGTGAGAGAGAAACAGTGTGTGTGTGAGAGAGAAACAGTGTGTGTGTGAGAGAGAAACAGTGTGTGAGAGAGAGAAACAGTGTGTGTGAGAGAGACAGAGACAGTGTGTGTGAGAGAGAGAGAAACAGTGTGTGTGTGTGTGAGAGAAACAGTGTGTGTGTGTGAGAAAAACAGTGTGTGTGTGTGTGAGAGAGAGAAACAGTGTGTGTGAGAGAGAGAGAGAAACAGTGTGTGTGAGAGAGAGAAACAGTGTGTGTGTGAGAGAGAGAGAAACAGTGTGTGTGTGAGAGAGAGAAACAGTGTGTGTGAGAAAAACAGTGTGTGTGTGAGAGAGAGAGAAACAGTGTGTGTGAGAGAGAGAGAGAAACAGTGTGTGTGTGAGAGAGAGAAACAGTGTGTGTGTGAGAGAGAGAGAAACAGTGTGTGTGAGAGAGAGAGAAACAGTGTGTGTGTGTGAGAGAAACAGTGTGTGTGAGAGAGAGAGAGAAACAGTGTGTGTGTGAGAGAGAGAAACAGTGTGTGTGTGTGAGAGAAACAGTGTGTGTGTGTGTGAGAGAGAGAAACAGTGTGTGTGTGAGAGAGCGAAACAGTGTGTGTGTGAGAGAGAGAAACAGTGTGTGTGTGAGAGAGAGAGAAACAGTGTGTGTGTGTGTGAGAGAAACAGTGTGTGTGTGTGAGATAGAGAAACAGTGTGTCAGAGAGAAACAGTGTGTGCGTGAGAGAGAGAAACAGTGTGTGTGTGTGTGAGAGTGAAACTGTGTGTGTGAGAGAGAGAGAGAAACAGTGTGTGTGTGAGAGAGAAACAGTGTGTGAGAGAGAGAAACAGTGTGTGTGAGAGAGAGAAACAGTGTGTGTGAGAGAGAGAGAAACAGTGTGTGTGAGAGAAACAGTGCGTGTGTGTGCGAGAGAGAGAAACAGTGTGTTTGAGAGAGAGAGAGATAGTATGTGTGTGAGAGAGAAACAGTGTGTGTGAGAGGGAGAGAAACAGTGTGTGTGTGTGTGAGAGAAACAGTGTGTGTGTGTGAGAGAGAGAAACAGTGTGTGAGAGAAAAACAGTGTGTGTGTGAGAGAGAGAGAAACAGTGTGTGTGAGAGAGAGAGAGAAACAGTGTGTGTGTGTGAGAGAGAGAAACAGTGTTTGTGTGAGAGAGAGAGAAACAGTGTGTGTGTGAGAGAGAGAAACAGTGTGTGTGTGAGAGAGAGAGAAACAGTGTGTGTGAGAGAGAGAGAAACAGTGTGTGTGTGAGAGAGAGAAACAGTGTGTGTGAGAGAGAGAGAGAAACAGTGTGTGTGTGAGAGAGAGAGAAACAGTGTGTGTGTGAGAGAGAGAAACAGTATGTGTGTGTGAGAGAGAAAAACAGTGTGTGTGTGAGAGAGAGAGAAACAGTGTGTGTGAGAGAGAGAGAGAAACAGTGTGTGTGAGAGAGAAACAGTGTGTGTGAGAGAGAGAGAGAAACAGTGTGTGTGTGAGAGAGAGAAACAGTGTGTGTGTGTGAGAGAAACAGTGTGTGTGTGTGTGAGAGAGAGAAACTGTGTGTGTGTGTGAGAGAGAGAAACAGTGTGTGTGTGAGAGAGAGAAACAGTGTGTGTGTGTGAGAGAGAGAAACAGTGTGTGTGTGAGAGAGAGAGAAACAGTGTGTGTGTGTGAGAGAAACAGTGTGTGTGTGTGAGATAGAGAAACAGTGTGTCAGAGAGAAACAGTGTGTGCGTGAGAGAGAGAAACAGTGTGTGTGTGTGTGAGAGAGAAACTGTGTGTGTGTGAGAGAGAGAGAAACAGTGTGTGTGTGAGAGAGAAACAGTGTGTGAGAGAGAGAGAAACAGTGTGTGTGAGAGAGAGAAACAGTGTGTGTGAGAGAGAGAGAAACAGTGTGTGTGAGAGAGAGAGAAACAGTGTGTGTGTGTGAGAGAAACAGTGTGTGTGTGTGTGAGAGAGAAACAGTGTGTGTGAGAGAAAAACAGTGTGTGTGTGTGCGAGAGAGAGAAACAGTGTGTGTGTGTGAGAGAAACAGTGTGTGTGTGAGAGAGAAACAGTGTGTGTGTGAGAGAGAGAAACAGTGTGTGTGTGAGAGAGAGAGAAACAGTGTGTGTGTGAGAGAGAGAAACAGTGTGTCAGAGAGAAACAGTGTGTGTGTGAGAGAGAGAAACAGTGTGTGTGTGTGAGAGAAACAGTGTGTGTGTGAGAGAGAGAGAAACAGTGTGTGTGTGAGACAGAGAAACAGTGTGTGTGAGAGAGAGAGAAACAGTGTGTGAGAGAGAGAGAAACAGTGTGTGAGAGAGAGAGAAACAGTGTGTGTGTGAGAGAGAAACAGTGTGTGTGTGTGAGAGAGAGAAACAGTGTGTGTGTGTGTGTGAGAGAGAAACAGTGTGTGAGAGAGAAACAGTGTGTGTGTGAGAGAGAAACAGTGTGTGTGTGAGAGAGAGAGAAACAGTGTGTGTGTGAGAGAGAGAAACAGTGTGTCAGAGAGAAACAGTGTGTGCGTGAGAGAGAGAAACAGTGTGTGTGTGAGAGAGAGAAACAGTGTGTGTGTGAGAGAGAGAGAAACAGTGTGTGTGTGAGAGAGAGAAACAGTGTGTGTGTGTGTGAGAGAAACAGTGTGTGTGTGTGAGAGAGAAACAGTGTGTGTGTGAGAGAGAGAGAAACAGTGTGTGTGTGAGAGAGAGAAACAGTGTGTCAGAGAGAAACAGTGTGTGTGTGAGAGAGAGAAACAGTGTGTGTGTGTGAGAGAAACAGTGTGTGTGTGAGAGAGAGAGAAACAGTGTGTGTGTGAGAGAGAGAAACAGTGTGTGTGTGAGAGAGAGAGAAACAGTGTGTGTGTGAGAGAGAGAAACAGTGTGTCAGAGAGAAACAGTGTGTGTGTGAGAGAGAGAAACAGTGTGTGTGTGTGAGAGAAACAGTGTGTGTGTGAGAGAGAGAGAAACAGTGTGTGTGTGAGAGAGAGAAACAGTGTGTCAGAGAGAAACAGTGTGTGCGTGAGAGAGAGAAACAGTGTGTGTGTGTGAGAGAAACTGTGTGTGTGTGTGTGAGAGAGAGAAACAGTGTGTGTGAGAGAGAAACTGTGTGTGTGAGAGAGAAACAGTGTGTGAGAGAGAGAGAGACAGTGTGTGTGTGAGAGAGAGAAACAGTGTGTGTGAGAGAGAGAGAAACAGTGTGTGTGAGAGAGAGAGAAACAGTGTGTGTGTGTGAGAGAAACAGTGTGTGTGTGTGTGAGAGAGAAACAGTGTGTGTGAGAGAAAAACAGAGTGTGTGTGTGCGAGAGAGAGAAACAGTGTGTGTGAGAGAGAGAGAGATAGTGTGTGAGGGAGAGAGAAACAGTGTGTGTGTGAGAGAAACAGTGTGTGTATGTGAGAGAGAAACAGTGTGTGTGTGAGAGAGAAACAGTGTGTGTGTGAGAGAGAAACAGTGTGTGAGAGAGAGAAACAGTGTGTGTGAGAGAGACAGAGACAGTGTGTGTGAGAGAGAGAGAAACAGTGTGTGTGTGTGTGAGAGAAACAGTGTGTGTGTGTGAGAAAAACAGTGTGTGTGTGTGTGAGAGAGAGAAACAGTGTGTGTGAGAGAGAGAGAGAAACAGTGTGTGTGAGAGAGAGAAACAGTGTGTGTGTGAGAGAGAGAGAAACAGTGTGTGTGTGAGAGAGAGAAACAGTGTGTGTGAGAAAAACAGTGTGTGTGTGAGAGAGAGAGAAACAGTGTGTGTGAGAGAGAGAGAGAAACAGTGTGTGTGTGAGAGAGAGAAACAGTGTGTGTGTGAGAGAGAGAGAAACAGTGTGTGTGAGAGAGAGAGAAACAGTGTGTGTGTGTGAGAGAAACAGTGTGTGTGAGAGAGAGAGAGAAACAGTGTGTGTGTGAGAGAGAGAAACAGTGTGTGTGTGTGAGAGAAACAGTGTGTGTGTGTGTGAGAGAGAGAAACAGTGTGTGTGTGAGAGAGCGAAACAGTGTGTGTGTGAGAGAGAGAAACAGTGTGTGTGTGAGAGAGAGAGAAACAGTGTGTGTGTGTGTGAGAGAAACAGTGTGTGTGTGTGAGATAGAGAAACAGTGTGTCAGAGAGAAACAGTGTGTGCGTGAGAGAGAGAAACAGTGTGTGTGTGTGTGAGAGTGAAACTGTGTGTGTGAGAGAGAGAGAGAAACAGTGTGTGTGTGAGAGAGAAACAGTGTGTGAGAGAGAGAAACAGTGTGTGTGAGAGAGAGAAACAGTGTGTGTGAGAGAGAGAGAAACAGTGTGTGTGAGAGAAACAGTGCGTGTGTGTGCGAGAGAGAGAAACAGTGTGTTTGAGAGAGAGAGAGATAGTATGTGTGTGAGAGAGAAACAGTGTGTGTGAGAGGGAGAGAAACAGTGTGTGTGTGTGTGAGAGAAACAGTGTGTGTGTGTGAGAGAGAGAAACAGTGTGTGAGAGAAAAACAGTGTGTGTGTGAGAGAGAGAGAAACAGTGTGTGTGAGAGAGAGAGAGAAACAGTGTGTGTGTGTGAGAGAGAGAAACAGTGTTTGTGTGAGAGAGAGAGAAACAGTGTGTGTGTGAGAGAGAGAAACAGTGTGTGTGTGAGAGAGAGAGAAACAGTGTGTGTGAGAGAGAGAGAAACAGTGTGTGTGTGAGAGAGAGAAACAGTGTGTGTGAGAGAGAGAGAGAAACAGTGTGTGTGTGTGAGAGAGAGAAACAGTGTGTGTGTGAGAGAGAGAAACAGTATGTGTGTGTGAGAGAGAAAAACAGTGTGTGTGTGAGAGAGAGAGAAACAGTGTGTGTGAGAGAGAGAGAGAAACAGTGTGTGTGAGAGAGAAACAGTGTGTGTGAGAGAGAGAGAGAAACAGTGTGTGTGTGAGAGAGAGAAACAGTGTGTGTGTGAGAGAAACAGTGTGTGTGTGTGTGAGAGAGAGAAACTGTGTGTGTGTGTGAGAGAGAGAAACAGTGTGTGTGTGAGAGAGAGAAACAGTGTGTGTGTGTGAGAGAGAGAAACAGTGTGTGTGTGAGAGAGAGAGAAACAGTGTGTGTGTGTGAGAGAAACAGTGTGTGTGTGTGAGATAGAGAAACAGTGTGTCAGAGAGAAACAGTGTGTGCGTGAGAGAGAGAAACAGTGTGTGTGTGTGTGAGAGAGAAACTGTGTGTGTGTGAGAGAGAGAGAAACAGTGTGTGTGTGAGAGAGAAACAGTGTGTGAGAGAGAGAGAAACAGTGTGTGTGAGAGAGAGAAACAGTGTGTGTGAGAGAGAGAGAAACAGTGTGTGTGAGAGAGAGAGAAACAGTGTGTGTGTGTGAGAGAAACAGTGTGTGTGTGTGTGAGAGAGAAACAGTGTGTGTGAGAGAAAAACAGTGTGTGTGTGTGCGAGAGAGAGAAACAGTGTGTGTGAGAGAGAGAGAGACAGTGTGTGTGAGAGAGAGAGAGAGAAACAGTGTGTGTGAGAGAGAGAGAAACAGTGTGTGTGAGAGAGAGAGAAACAGTGTGTGTGTGTGAGAGAAACAGTGTGTGTGTGTGTGAGAGAGAAACAGTGTGTGTGAGAGAAAAACAGTGTGTGTGTGTGCGAGAGAGAGAAACAGTGTGTGTGAGAGAGAGAGAGACAGTGTGTGTGAGAGAGAGAGAAACAGTGTGTGTGTGTGAGAGAAACAGTGTGTGTGTGTGAGAGAGAGAAACAGTGTGTGTGTGAGAGAGAGAAACAGTGTGTGTGTGTGAGAGAAACAGTGTGTGTGTGTGAGAGAGAGAAACAGTGTGTGTGAGAAAAACAGTGTGTGTGTGAGAGAGAGAAACAGTGTGTGTGAGAGAGAGAGAGAAACAGTGTGTGTGTGTGAGAGAGAGAAACAGTGTTTGTGTGAGAGAGAGAGAAACAGTGTGTGTGTGAGAGAGAGAAACTGTGTGTGTGAGAGAGAGAGAAACAGTGTGTGTGTGTGAGAGAAACAGTGCGTGTGTGAGAGTGAGAGAAACAGTGTGTGTGAGAGAAACAGTGTGTGTGTGAGAGAGAGAAACAGTGTGTGTGTGTGAGAGAAACAGTGTGTGTGTGTGAGAGAGAGAAACAGTGTGTGTGTGAGAGAGAGAAACAGTGTGTGTGTGTGAGAGAAACAGTGTGTGTGTGTGAGAGAAACAGTGTGTGTGCGTGAGAGAGAGAAACAGTGTGTGTGTGTGTGAGAGAGAAACTGTGTGTGTGAGAGAGAGAGAGAAACAGTGTGTGTGTGTGAGAGAAACAGTGTGTGTGTGTGAGAGAGAGAAACAGTGTGTGTGTGAGAGAGAGAAACAGTGTGTGTGTGTGAGAGAAACAGTGTGTGTGTGTGAGAGAGAGAAACAGTGTGTGTGTGAGAGAGAGAGAAACAGTGTGTGTGTGTGAGAGAAACAGTGTGTGTGTGTGAGATAGAGAAACAGTGTGTCAGAGAGAAACAGTGTGTGTGTGAGAGAGAGAAACAGTGTGTGTGTGTGAGAGAAACAGTGTGTGTGTGAGAGAGAGAGAAACAGTGTGTGTGTGAGAGAGAGAAACAGTGTGTGTGTGAGAGAGAAACAGTGTGTGTGTGTGAGAGAGAAACAGTGCATGTGTGAGACAGAAACAGTGTGTGTGTGTGAGAGAGAAACAGTGTGTGTGTGAGAGAGAGAAACAGTGTGTGTGTGTGAGAGAAACAGTGTGTGTGTGAGAGAGAGAGAAACAGTGTGTGTGTGTGAGAGAAACAGTGTGTGTGTGAGAGATAGAAACAGTGTGTGTGTGTGAGAGAGAAACAGTGTGTGTGTGAGAGAGAGAAACAGTGTGTGTGTGTGAGAGAAACAGTGTGTGTGCGTGAGAGAGAGAAACAGTGTGTGTGTGTGTGAGAGAGAAACTGTGTGTGTGAGAGAGAGAGAGAAACAGTGTGTGTGTGAGAGAGTAACAGTGTGTGTGAGAGAGAAACAGTGTGTGTGAGAGAGAGAAACAGTGTGTGTGAGAGAGAGAGAAAAACAGTGTGTGTGAGAGAGAGAGAAACAGTGTGTGTGTGTGAGAGAAACAGTGTGTGTGTGTGTGAGAGAGAAACAGTGTGTGTGTGTGCGAGAGAGAGAAACAGTGTGTGTGAGAGAGAGAGAGACAGTGTGTGTGAGAGAGAGAGAAACAGTGTGTGTGTGTGTGAGAGAAACAGTGTGTGTGTGAGAGATAAACAGTGTGTGTGTGTGAGAGAGAGAAACAGTGTGTGTGAGAAAAACAGTGTGTGTGTGAGAGAGAGAAACAGTGTGTCAGAGAGAGAAACAGTGTGTGTGTGAGAGAGAAACAGTGTGTGAGAGAGAAACTGTGTGTGAGACAGAGAAACAGTGTGTGTGAGAGACAGAAACAGTGTGTGTGAGAGAGAGAAACAGTGTGTGTGAGAGAGAGAAACAGTGTGTGTGTGTGAGAGAGAAACAGTGTGTGTGTGAGAGAGAGAAACAGTGTGTGTGAGAGAGAGAAACAGTGTGTGTGTGAGAGACAGAAACAGTGTGTGTGAGAGAAACAGTGTGTGTGTGTGAGAGAGAGAAACAGTGTGTCAGACAGAAACAGTGTGTGCGTGAGAGAGAAACAGTGTGTGTGTGTGAGAGAGAAACAGTGTGTGTGTGAGAGAGAAACAGTGTGTGTGTGAGAGAGAAACAGTGTGTGAGAGAGAGAGAAAAGCAGTGTGTGTGTGTGAGAGAGAAACAGTGTGTGTGTGTGAGAGAGAGAAACAGTGTGTGTGTGTGAGAGAGAGAAACAGTGTGTCAGAGAGAAACAGTGTGTGTGTGTGAGAGAGAGAGAAACAGTGTGTGTGAGAGAGAGAGAGAAACAGTGTGTGTGTGTGAGAGAGAGAAACAGTGTGTGTGTGTGTGAGAGAGAAACAGTGTGTGTGTGAGAGAGAGAAACAGTGTGTGTGAGAGAGAGAGAAACAGTGTGTGTGTGAGAGAAACAGTGTGTGTGTGTGAGAGAGAGAAACAGTGTGTGTGTGAGAGAGAGAAACAGTGTGTGTGTGTGTGAGAGAGAAACAGTGTGTGTGAGAGAGAGAAACAGTGTGTGTGAGAGAGAGAGAGAAACAGTGTGTGTGTGTGAGAGAAACAGTGTGTGTGTGTGAGAGAGAGAAACAGTGTGTGAGAGAGAAACTGTGTGTGTGAGAGAGAAACAGTGTGTGTGTGAGAGAGAGAGAAACAGTGTGTGAGAGAGAAACAGTGTGTGTGAGACAGAGAAACAGTGTGTGTGAGAGAGAGAGAGAAACAGTGTGTGTGTGTGAGAGAAACAGTGTGTGTGTGTGAGAGAGAGAAACAGTGTGTGAGAGAGAAACTGTGTGTGTGAGAGAGAAACAGTGTGTGTGTGAGAGAGAGAGAAACAGTGTGTGAGAGAGAAACAGTGTGTGTGAGAGAGAGAAACAGTGTGTGTGAGAGAGAGAAACAGTGTGTGTGTGAGAGAGAGAAACAGTGTGTGTGAGAGAGAGAAACAGTGTGTGTGAGAGAGAGAGAGAAACAGTGTGTGTGTGTGAGAGAAACTGTGTGTGTGTGAGAGAGAGAAACAGTGTGTGAGAGAGAAACAGTGTGTGTGAGAGAGAAACAGTGTGTGTGTGAGAGAGAGAGAAACAGTGTGTGAGAGAGAAACAGTGTGTGTGAGACAGTGAAACAGTGTGTGAGAGAGAAACAGTGTGTGTGAGAGACAGAAACAGTGTGTGTGAGAGAGAGAAACAGTGTGTGTGAGAGAGAGAAACAGTGTGTCTGAGAGAGAGAAACAGTATGTGAGAGAGTAACAGTGTGAGTGTGTGAGAGAGAGAAACAGTGTGTGAGAGAGAGAGAGAAACAGTGTGTGTGTGAGAGAATCAGTGTGTGTGTGAGAGAGAGAGAAACAGTGTGTGAGAGAGAAACAGTGTGTGTGAAACAGAGAAACAGTGTGTGTGAGAGACAGAAACAGTGTGTGTGAGAGAGAAACAGTGTGTGTGAGAGAGAGAAACAGTGTGTGTGTGTGAGAGAGAAACAGTGTGTGTGTGAGAGAGAGAAACAGTGTGTGTGAGAGAGAGAAACAGTGTGTGTGTGAGAGACAGAAACAGTGTGTGTGAGAGAAACAGTGTGTGTGTGTGAGAGAGAGAAACAGTGTGTCAGACAGAAACAGTGTGTGCGTGAGAGAGAAACAGAGTGTGTGTGTGAGAGAGAAACAGTGTGTGTGAGAGAGAAACAGTGTGTGTGTGAGAGAGAGAAACAGTGTGTGTGTGTGAGAGAGAGAAACAGAGTGTGTGTGAGAGAGAGAAACAGTGTGTGTGTGTGAGAGAGAGAAACAGTGTGTGTGTGAGAGAGAAACAGTGTGTGTGAGAGAGAGAGAGAAACAGTGTGTGTGTGAGAGAGAGAAACAGTGTGTCAGAGAGAGAAACAGTGTGTGTGTGAGAGAGAGAGAAACAGTGTGTGAGAGAGAAACTGTGTGTGAGACAGAGAAACAGTGTGTGTGAGAGACAGAAACAGTGTGTGTGAGAGAGAGAAACAGTGTGTGTGAGAGAGAGAAACAGTGTGTGTGTGTGAGAGAGAAACAGTGTGTGTGTGAGAGAGAGAAACAGTGTGTGTGAGAGAGAGAAACAGTGTGTGTGTGAGAGACAGAAACAGTGTGTGTGAGAGAAACAGTGTGTGTGTGTGAGAGAGAGAAACAGTGTGTCAGACAGAAACAGTGTGTGCGTGAGAGAGAAACAGTGTGTGTGTGTGAGAGAGAAACAGTGTGTGTGTGAGAGAGAAACAGTGTGTGTGTGAGAGAGAAACAGTGTGTGAGAGAGAGAGAAAAGCAGTGTGTGTGTGAGAGAGAGAAACAGTGTGTGTGTGTGAGAGAGAGAAACAGTGTGTGTGTGTGAGAGAGAGAAACAGTGTGTCAGAGAGAAACAGTGTGTGTGTGTGAGAGAGAGAGAAACAGTGTGTGTGAGAGAGAGAGAGAAACAGTGTGTGTGTGTGAGAGAGAGAAACAGTGTGTGTGTGTGTGAGAGAGAAACAGTGTGTGTGTGAGAGAGAGAAACAGTGTGTGTGAGAGAGAGAGAAACAGTGTGTGTGTGAGAGAAACAGTGTGTGTGTGTGAGAGAGAGAAACAGTGTGTGTGTGAGAGAGAGAAACAGTGTGTGTGTGTGTGAGAGAGAAACAGTGTGTGTGAGAGAGAGAAACAGTGTGTGTGAGAGAGAGAGAGAAACAGTGTGTGTGTGTGAGAGAAACAGTGTGTGTGTGTGAGAGAGAGAAACAGTGTGTGAGAGAGAAACTGTGTGTGTGAGAGAGAAACAGTGTGTGTGTGAGAGAGAGAGAAACAGTGTGTGAGAGAGAAACAGTGTGTGTGAGACAGAGAAACAGTGTGTGAGAGAGAAACAGTGTGTGTGAGAGAGAGAAACAGTGTGTGTGAGAGAGAGAAACAGTGTGTGTGAGAGAGAGAAACAGTGTGTGTGTGAGAGAGAGAAACAGTGCATGTGTGAGACAGAAACAGTGTGTGTGTGTGAGAGAGAAACAGTGTGTGTGTGAGAGAGAGAAACAGTGTGTGTGTGTGAGAGAAACAGTGTGTGTGTGAGAGAGAGAGAAACAGTGTGTGTGTGTGAGAGAAACAGTGTGTGTGTGAGAGATAGAAACAGTGTGTGTGTGTGAGAGAGAAACAGTGTGTGTGTGAGAGAGAGAAACAGTGTGTGTGTGTGAGAGAAACAGTGTGTGTGCGTGAGAGAGAGAAACAGTGTGTGTGTGTGTGAGAGAGAAACTGTGTGTGTGAGAGAGAGAGAGAAACAGTGTGTGTGTGAGAGAGTAACAGTGTGTGTGAGAGAGAAACAGTGTGTGTGAGAGAGAGAAACAGTGTGTGTGAGAGAGAGAGAAAAACAGTGTGTGTGAGAGAGAGAGAAACAGTGTGTGTGTGTGAGAGAAACAGTGTGTGTGTGTGAGAGAGAGAAACAGTGTGTGTGTGTGCGAGAGAGAGAAACAGTGTGTGTGAGAGAGAGAGAGACAGTGTGTGTGAGAGAGCGAGAAACAGTGTGTGTGTGTGTGAGAGAAACAGTGTGTGTGTGAGAGATAAACAGTGTGTGTGTGTGAGAGAGAGAAACAGTGTGTGTGAGAAAAACAGTGTGTGTGTGAGAGAGAGAAACAGTGTGTGTGAGAGAGAGAGAGAAACAGTGTGTGTGTGTGAGAGAGAGAAACAGTGTTTGTGTGAGAGAGAGAGAAACAGTGTGTGTGTGAGAGAGAGAAACTGTGTGTGTGAGAGAGAAACAGTGTGTGTGTGTGAGAGAAACAGTGCGTGTGTGAGAGAGAGAGAAACAGTGTGTGTGAGAGAAACAGTGTGTTTGTGAGAGAGAGAAACAGTGTGTGTGTGAGAGAAACAGTGTGTGTGTGTGTGAGAGAGAAACAGTGTGTGTGTGAGAGAGAGAAACAGTGTGTGTGAGAGAGAGAGAAACAGTGTGTGTGTGTGAGAGAAACAGTGTGTGTGTGTGAGAGAGAGAAACAGAGTGTGTGTGAGAGAGAGAAACAGTGTGTGTGTGTGAGAGAGAGAAACAGTGTGTGTGTGAGAGAGAAACAGTGTGTGTGAGAGAGAGAGAGAAACAGTGTGTGTGTGAGAGAGAGAAACAGTGTGTCAGAGAGAGAAACAGTGTGTGTGTGAGAGAGAGAGAAACAGTGTGTGAGAGAGAAACTGTGTGTGAGACAGAGAAACAGTGTGTGTGAGAGACAGAAACAGTGTGTGTGAGAGAGAGAAACAGTGTGTGTGAGAGAGAGAAACAGTGTGTGTGTGTGAGAGAGAAACAGTGTGTGTGTGAGAGAGAGAAACAGTGTGTGTGAGAGAGAGAAACAGTGTGTGTGTGAGAGACAGAAACAGTGTGTGTGAGAGAAACAGTGTGTGTGTGTGAGAGAGAGAAACAGTGTGTCAGACAGAAACAGTGTGTGCGTGAGAGAGAAACAGTGTGTGTGTGTGAGAGAGAAACAGTGTGTGTGTGAGAGAGAAACAGTGTGTGTGTGAGAGAGAAACAGTGTGTGAGAGAGAGAGAAAAGCAGTGTGTGTGTGAGAGAGAGAAACAGTGTGTGTGTGTGAGAGAGAGAAACAGTGTGTGTGTGTGAGAGAGAGAAACAGTGTGTCAGAGAGAAACAGTGTGTGTGTGTGAGAGAGAGAGAAACAGTGTGTGTGAGAGAGAGAGAGAAACAGTGTGTGTGTGTGAGAGAGAGAAACAGTGTGTGTGTGTGTGAGAGAGAAACAGTGTGTGTGTGAGAGAGAGAAACAGTGTGTGTGAGAGAGAGAGAAACAGTGTGTGTGTGAGAGAAACAGTGTGTGTGTGTGAGAGAGAGAAACAGTGTGTGTGTGAGAGAGAGAAACAGTGTGTGTGAGAGAGAGAAACAGTGTGTGTGAGAGAGAGAGAAACAGTGTGTGTGTGTGAGAGAAACAGTGTGTGTGTGTGAGAGAGAGAAACAGTGTGTGAGAGAGAAACTGTGTGTGTGAGAGAGAAACAGTGTGTGTGTGAGAGAGAGAGAAACAGTGTGTGAGAGAGAAACAGTGTGTGTGAGACAGAGAAACAGTGTGTGAGAGAGAAACAGTGTGTGTGAGAGAGAGAAACAGTGTGTGTGAGAGAGAGAAACAGTGTGTGTGTGAGAGAGAGAAACAGTGTGTGTGAGAGAGAGAAACAGTGTGTGTGAGAGAGAGAGAGAAACAGTGTGTGTGTGTGAGAGAAACTGTGTGTGTGTGAGAGAGAGAAACAGTGTGTGAGAGAGAAACAGTGTGTGTGAGAGAGAAACAGTGTGTGTGTGAGAGAGAGAGAAACAGTGTGTGAGAGAGAAACAGTGTGTGTGAGACAGTGAAACAGTGTGTGAGAGAGAAACAGTGTGTGTGAGAGACAGAAACAGTGTGTGTGAGAGAGAGAAACAGTGTGTGTGAGAGAGAGAAACAGTGTGTCTGAGAGAGAGAAACAGTATGTGAGAGAGTAACAGTGTGAGTGTGTGAGAGAGAGAAACAGTGTGTGAGAGAGAGAGAGAAACAGTGTGTGTGTGAGAGAATCAGTGTGTGTGTGAGAGAGAGAGAAACAGTGTGTGAGAGAGAAACAGTGTGTGTGAAACAGAGAAACAGTGTGTGTGAGAGACAGAAACAGTGTGTGTGAGAGAGAAACAGTGTGTGTGAGAGAGAGAAACAGTGTGTGTGTGTGAGAGAGAAACAGTGTGTGTGTGAGAGAGAGAAACAGTGTGTGTGAGAGAGAGAAACAGTGTGTGTGTGAGAGACAGAAACAGTGTGTGTGAGAGAAACAGTGTGTGTGTGTGAGAGAGAGAAACAGTGTGTCAGACAGAAACAGTGTGTGCGTGAGAGAGAAACAGAGTGTGTGTGTGAGAGAGAAACAGTGTGTGTGAGAGAGAAACAGTGTGTGTGTGAGAGAGAAACAGTGTGTGAGAGAGAGAGAAAAACAGTGTGTGTGTGAGAGAGAGAAACAGTGTGTGTGTGTGAGAGAAACAGTGTGTGTGTGTGAGAGAGAGAAACAGTGTGTGTGAGAGAGAGAGAGAAACAGTGTGTGTGTGTGTGAGAGAGAGAAACAGTGTGTGTGTGTGTGAGAGAAACAGTGTGTGTGTGAGAGAGAGAAACAGTGTGTGTGTGAGAGAGAGAAACAGTGTGTGTGTGAGAGAGAGAAACAGTGTGTGTGTGTGAGAGAGAGAAACTGTGTGTGAGAGAGAGAAACAGTGTGTGTGAGAGAGAGAGAGAAACAGTGTGTGTGTGTGAGTGAAACAGTGTGTGTGTGTGAGAGAGAAACAGTGTGTGAGAGAGAAACAGTGTGTGTGAGACAGAGAAACAGTGTGTGTGAGAGACAGAAACAGTGTGTGTGTGAGAGAGAGAAACAGTGTGTGTGAGAGAGAGAAACAGTGTGTGTGTGTGAGAGAGAAACAGTGTGTGTGTGAGAGAGAGAAACAGTGTGTGTGAGAGAGAAACAGTGTGTGTGTGTGAGAGAGAAACAGTGTGTGTGTGAGAGAGAGAGAAATAGTGTGTGAGAGAGAAACAGTGTGTGTGAGACAGAGAAACAGTGTGTGTGAGAGACAGAAACAGTGTGTGTGTGAGAGAGAGAAACAGTGTGTGTGAGAGAGAGAAACAGTGTGTGTGTGTGAGAGAGAAACAGTGTGTGTGTGAGAGAGAGAAACAGTGTGTGTGAGAGACAGAAACAGTGTGTGTGAGAGAAACAGTGTGTGTGTGTGAGACAGAGAAACAGTGTGTCAGACAGAAACAGTGTGTGCGTGAGAGAGAAACAGTGTGTGTGAGAGAGAGAAACAGTGTGTGTGTGAGAGAGAAACAGTGTGTGTGAGAGAGAAACAGTGTGTGAGAGAGAGAAACAGTGTGTGTGTGAGAGAGAAACAGTGTGTGTGTGAGAGAGAAACAGTGTGTGTGAGAGAGAAACAGTGTGTGTGTGAGAGAGAGAGAAACAGTGTGTGAGAGAGAAACAGTGTGTGTGAGACAGAGAAACAGTGTGTGTGAGAGACAGAAACAGTGTGTGTGTGAGAGAGAGAAACAGTGTGTGTGAGAGAGAGAAACAGTGTGTGTGTGTGAGAGAGAAACAGTGTGTGTGTGAGAGAGAGAAACAGTGTGTGTGAGAGACAGAAACAGTGTGTGTGAGAGAAACAGTGTGTGTGTGTGAGACAGAGAAACAGTGTGTCAGACAGAAACAGTGTGTGCGTGAGAGAGAAACAGTGTGTGCGTGAGAGAGAAACAGTGTGTGTGTGAGAGAGAAACAGTGTGTGTGTGAGAGAGAAACAGTGTGTGTGAGAGAGAAACAGTGTGTGAGAGAGAGAGAAAAACAGTGTGTGTGAGAGAGAGAGAAACAGTGTGTGTGTGTGAGAGAAACAGTGTGTGTGTGAGAGAGAGACAGTGTGTGTGTGAGAGAGAGAAACAGTATGTGTGTGTGTGTGTGAGAGAGAAACAGTGTGTGAGAGAGAGAGAAACAGTATGTGAGAGAGAGAAGGAAACAGTGTGTGAGAGAGAGAAACAGTTTGTGAGAGAGTAACAGCGTGAGTGTGTGAGAGAGAGAAACAGTGTGTGAGAGAGAGAAGGAAACAGTGTGTGTGTGAGAGAAACAGTGTGTGTGAGAGAGAGAGAACCAGTGTGTGTGAGAGAGAAACAGTGTGCGTGTGAGAGAGAATCAGTGTGTGTGTGAGAGAGAAACAGTGTGTGTGTGAGAGAGAGAAACAGTGTGTGCGTGAGAGAGAAACAGTGTGTGAGAGAGTAACAGTGTGTATGAGAGAGAGAAACAGTGTGTGTGTGAGAGAGAAACAGTGTGTGTGTGTGAGAGAGAGAAACAGTGTGTGTGTGTGAGATAGAAACAGTGTGTGTGAGAGAGAGAAACTGTTTGTGTGTGTGAGAGAAACAGTTTGTGTGTGTGAGAGAGAAACAGTGTGTGTGTGAGAGACAAACAGTGTGTGTGTGTGAGAGAGAGAAACAGTGTGTGTGTGATAGAGAAACAATGTGTGTGTGTGAGAGAGAGAAACTGTGTGAGAGAGAAACAGTGTGTGTGTGAGAGAGAAACAGTGTGTCTGAGAGAGAGAAACAGTGTGTGAGAGAGTAACAGTGTGAGTGTGTGAGAGACAGAAACAGTGTGTGTGAGAGAAACAGTGTGTGTGTGTGAGAGAGAGAAACAGTGTGTGTGTGTGAGAGAGAAACAGTGTGTGAGAGAGTAACAGTGTGTATGAGAGAGAGAAACAGTGTGTGTGTGAGAGAGAAACAGTGTGTGTGTGTGAGAGAGAGAAACAGTGTGTGTGTGTGAGATAGAAACAGTGTGTGTGAGAGAGAGAAACTGTTTGTGTGTGTGAGAGAAACAGTTTGTGTGTGTGAGAGAGAAACAGTGTGTGTGAGAGAGACAAACAGTGTGTGTGTGTGAGAGAGAGAAACAGTGTGTGTGTGATAGAGAAACAATGTGTGTGTGTGAGAGAGAGAAACTGTGTGAGAGAGAAACAGTGTGTGTGTGAGAGAGAAACAGTGTGTCTGAGAGAGAGAAACAGTGTGTGAGAGAGTAACAGTGTGAGTGTGTGAGAGACAGAAACAGTGTGTGTGAGAGAAACAGTGTGTGTGTGTGAGAGAGAGAAACAGAGTGTGTGTGTGAGAGAGAAACAGTGTGTGTGAGAGAGAAACAGTGTGTGTGTGAGAGACAGAAACAGTGTGTGTGAGAGAAACAGTGTGTGTGTGTGAGAGAGAGAAACAGTGTGTCAGACAGAAACAGTGTGTGCGTGAGAGAGAAACAGAGTGTGTGTGTGAGAGAGAAACAGTGTGTGTGAGAGAGAAACAGTGTGTGTGTGAGAGAGAAACAGTGTGTGAGAGAGAGAGAAAAACAGTGTGTGTGTGAGAGAGAGAAACAGTGTGTGTGTGTGAGAGAAACAGTGTGTGTGTGTGAGAGAGAGAAACAGTGTGTGTGAGAGAGAGAGAGAAACAGTGTGTGTGTGTGTGAGAGAGAGAAACAGTGTGTGTGTGTGTGAGAGAAACAGTGTGTGTGTGAGAGAGAGAAACAGTGTGTGTGTGAGAGAGAGAAACAGTGTGTGTGTGTGAGAGAGAGAAACTGTGTGTGAGAGAGAGAAACAGTGTGTGTGAGAGAGAGAGAGAAACAGTGTGTGTGTGTGAGTGAAACAGTGTGTGTGTGTGAGAGAGAAACAGTGTGTGAGAGAGAAACAGTGTGTGTGAGACAGAGAAACAGTGTGTGTGAGAGACAGAAACAGTGTGTGTGTGAGAGAGAGAAACAGTGTGTGTGAGAGAGAGAAACAGTGTGTGTGTGTGAGAGAGAAACAGTGTGTGTGTGAGAGAGAGAAACAGTGTGTGTGAGAGAGAAACAGTGTGTGTGTGTGAGAGAGAAACAGTGTGTGTGTGAGAGAGAGAGAAACAGTGTGTGAGAGAGAAACAGTGTGTGTGAGACAGAGAAACAGTGTGTGTGAGAGACAGAAACAGTGTGTGTGTGAGAGAGAGAAACAGTGTGTGTGAGAGAGAAACAGTGTGTGTGTGTGAGAGAGAAACAGTGTGTGTGTGAGAGAGAGAAACAGTGTGTGTGAGAGAGAAACAGTGTGTGTGTGTGAGAGAGAAACAGTGTGTGTGTGAGAGAGAGAGAAATAGTGTGTGAGAGAGAAACAGTGTGTGTGAGACAGAGAAACAGTGTGTGTGAGAGACAGAAACAGTGTGTGTGTGAGAGAGAGAAACAGTGTGTGTGAGAGAGAGAAACAGTGTGTGTGTGTGAGAGAGAAACAGTGTGTGTGTGAGAGAGAGAAACAGTGTGTGTGAGAGACAGAAACAGTGTGTGTGAGAGAAACAGTGTGTGTGTGTGAGACAGAGAAACAGTGTGTCAGACAGAAACAGTGTGTGCGTGAGAGAGAAACAGTGTGTGTGAGAGAGAGAAACAGTGTGTGTGTGAGAGAGAAACAGTGTGTGTGAGAGAGAAACAGTGTGTGAGAGAGAGAAACAGTGTGTGTGTGAGAGAGAAACAGTGTGTGTGTGAGAGAGAAACAGTGTGTGTGAGAGAGAAACAGTGTGTGTGTGAGAGAGAGAGAAACAGTGTGTGAGAGAGAAACAGTGTGTGTGTGTGAGACAGAGAAACAGTGTGTGTGAGAGACAGAAACAGTGTGTGTGTGAGAGAGAGAAACAGTGTGTGTGAGAGAGAGAAACAGTGTGTGTGTGTGAGAGAGAAACAGTGTGTGTGTGAGAGAGAGAAACAGTGTGTGTGAGAGACAGAAACAGTGTGTGTGAGAGAAACAGTGTGTGTGTGTGAGACAGAGAAACAGTGTGTGTGAGAGACAGAAACAGTGTGTGTGTGAGAGAGAGAAACAGTGTGTGTGAGAGAGAGAAACAGTGTGTGTGTGTGAGAGAGAAACAGTGTGTGTGTGAGAGAGAGAAACAGTGTGTGTGTGTGAGAGAGAAACAGTGTGTGTGTGAGAGAGAGAAACAGTGTGTGTGTGTGAGAGACAGAAACAGTGTGTGTGAGAGAAACAGTGTGTGTGTGTGAGACAGAGAAACAGTGTGTCAGACAGAAACAGTGTGTGCGTGAGAGAGAAACAGTGTGTGCGTGAGAGAGAAACAGTGTGTGTGTGAGAGAGAAACAGTGTGTGTGTGAGAGAGAAACAGTGTGTGTGAGAGAGAGAAAAACAGTGTGTGTGAGAGAGAGAGAAACAGTGTGTGTGTGTGAGAGAAACAGTGTGTGTGTGAGAGAGAGACAGTGTGTGTGTGAGAGAGAGAAACAGTGTGTGTGTGTGTGTGTGAGAGAGAAACAGTGTGTGAGAGAGAGAGAAACAGTATGTGAGAGAGAGAAGGAAACAGTGTGTGTGTGAGAGAAACAGTGTGTGTGAGAGAGAGAAACAGTTTGTGAGAGAGTAACAGCGTGAGTGTGTGAGAGAGAGAAACAGTGTGTGAGAGAGAGAAGGAAACAGTGTGTGTGTGAGAGAAACAGTGTGTGTGAGAGAGAGAGAACCAGTGTGTGTGAGAGAGAAACAGTGTGCGTGTGAGAGAGAATCAGTGTGTGTGTGAGAGAGAAACAGTGTGTGTGTGAGAGAGAGAAACAGTGTGTGCGTGAGAGAGAAACAGTGTGTGAGAGAGTAACAGTGTGTATGAGAGAGAGAAACAGTGTGTGTGTGAGAGAGAAACAGTGTGTGTGTGAGAGAGAGAGAAACAGTGTGTGTGTGTGAGATAGAAACAGTGTGTGTGAGAGAGAGAAACTGTTTGTGTGTGTGAGAGAAACAGTTTGTGTGTGTGAGAGAGAAACAGTGTGTGTGAGAGAGACAAACAGTGTGTGTGTGTGAGAGAGAGAAACAGTGTGTGTGTGATAGAGAAACAATGTGTGTGTGTGAGAGAGAGAAACTGTGTGAGAGAGAAACAGTGTGTGTGTGAGAGAGAAACAGTGTGTCTGAGAGAGAGAAACAGTGTGTGAGAGAGTAACAGTGTGAGTGTGTGAGAGAGAGAAACAGTGTGAATGTGTGAGAGAGAAACAGTGCGTGAGAGAGAGAGAGAAACAGTGTGTGTGTGAGAGAAACAGTGTGTGTGAGAGAGAGAATCAGTGTGTGTGAGAGAGTGAGAAACAGTGTGCGTGTGAGAGAGAATCAGTGTGTGTGTGTGAGAGAGAAACAGTGTGTGTGTGAGAGAGAGAAACAAAGTGTGTGTGAGAGAAAACAGTGCGTGTGAGAGAGAGAGAATCAATGTGTGTGTGAGAGTGAGAAACAGATTGTGTCTGAGGGGGGAAACAGTGTGTGTGAGAGAGAGAAACAGTGTGTGTGTACGTGAGAGAGAAACAGTGTGTGTGAGAGAGAAACAGTGTGTGTGTGTGAGAGAGAGAAACAGTGTGTGTGTGTGAGAGAGAAACAGTGTGTGTCTGAGGGGGGAAACAGTTTGTGTGTGAGAGAGAAACAGTGTGTGTGTGAGAGAGAGAGAAACAGTGTGTGTGTGTGAGAGAGAGAGAAACAGTGTGTGTGTGAGAGAGAGAAACAGTGTGTGTGTGAGAGAGAGAGAAACAGTGTGTGCGTGAGAGAGAAACAGTGTGTGTGTGTGAGAGAGAAACAGTGCATGTGTGAGAGAGAAACACTGTGTGTGTGAGAGAGAAACAGTGTGTGTGTATGTGAGAGAGAAACAGTGTGTGAGGGAGATAAACAGTGTGTGTGAGAGTAAGTGTGTGTGAGAGAGAGCGAAACAGTGTGTGTGTGAGAGAGAAACAGTGTGTGTGAGAGAGAAACAGTGTGTGTGTGAGAGAGAGAAACAGTGTGTGTGTGTGAGAGAGAAACAGTGTGTGTGTGAGAGACAAACAGTGTGTGTGTGAGAGAGAAACAGTGTGTGTGAGAGAGAAACAGTGTGTGTGAGAGAGAAACAGTGTGTGTGTGAGAGACAAACAGTGTGTGTGAGAGAGAAACAGTGTGTGTGTGTGCGAGAGAGAGAAACAGTGTGTGTGAGAGAGAGAGAGACAGTGTGTGTGAGAGAGAGAGAAACAGTGTGTGTGTGTGTGAGAGAAACAGTGTGTGTGTGAGAGATAAACAGTGTGTGTGTGTGAGAGAGAGAAACAGTGTGTGTGAGAAAAACAGTGTGTGTGTGAGAGAGAGAAACAGTGTGTGTGAGAGAGAGAGAGAAACAGTGTGTGTGTGTGAGAGAGAGAAACAGTGTTTGTGTGAGAGAGAGAGAAACAGTGTGTGTGTGAGAGAGAGAAACTGTGTGTGTGAGAGAGAAACAGTGTGTGTGTGTGAGAGAAACAGTGCGTGTGTGAGAGAGAGAGAAACAGTGTGTGTGAGAGAAACAGTGTGTTAGTGAGAGAGAGAAACAGTGTGTGTGTGAGAGAAACAGTGTGTGTGTGTGTGAGAGAGAAACAGTGTGTGTGTGAGAGAGAGAAACAGTGTGTGTGAGAGAGAGAGAAACAGTGTGTGTGTGTGAGAGAAACAGTGTGTGTGTGTGAGAGAGAGAAACAGAGTGTGTGTGAGAGAGAGAAACAGTGTGTGTGTGTGAGAGAGAGAAACAGTGTGTGTGTGAGAGAGAAACAGTGTGTGTGAGAGAGAGAGAGAAACAGTGTGTGTGTGAGAGAGAGAAACAGTGTGTCAGAGAGAGAAACAGTGTGTGTGTGAGAGAGAGAGAAACAGTGTGTGAGAGAGAAACTGTGTGTGAGACAGAGAAACAGTGTGTGTGAGAGACAGAAACAGTGTGTGTGAGAGAGAGAAACAGTGTGTGTGAGAGAGAGAAACAGTGTGTGTGTGTGAGAGAGAAACAGTGTGTGTGTGAGAGAGAGAAACAGTGTGTGTGAGAGAGAGAAACAGTGTGTGTGTGAGAGACAGAAACAGTGTGTGTGAGAGAAACAGTGTGTGTGTGTGAGAGAGAGAAACAGTGTGTCAGACAGAAACAGTGTGTGCGTGAGAGAGAAACAGTGTGTGTGTGTGAGAGAGAAACAGTGTGTGTGTGAGAGAGAAACAGTGTGTGTGTGAGAGAGAAACAGTGTGTGAGAGAGAGAGAAAAGCAGTGTGTGTGTGAGAGAGAGAAACAGTGTGTGTGTGTGAGAGAGAGAAACAGTGTGTGTGTGTGAGAGAGAGAAACAGTGTGTCAGAGAGAAACAGTGTGTGTGTGTGAGAGAGAGAGAAACAGTGTGTGTGAGAGAGAGAGAGAAACAGTGTGTGTGTGTGAGAGAGAGAAACAGTGTGTGTGTGTGTGAGAGAGAAACAGTGTGTGTGTGAGAGAGAGAAACAGTGTGTGTGAGAGAGAGAGAAACAGTGTGTGTGTGAGAGAAACAGTGTGTGTGTGTGAGAGAGAGAAACAGTGTGTGTGTGAGAGAGAGAAACAGTGTGTGTGTGTGTGAGAGAGAAACAGTGTGTGTGAGAGAGAGAAACAGTGTGTGTGAGAGAGAGAGAGAAACAGTGTGTGTGTGTGAGAGAAACAGTGTGTGTGTGTGAGAGAGAGAAACAGTGTGTGAGAGAGAAACTGTGTGTGTGAGAGAGAAACAGTGTGTGTGTGAGAGAGAGAGAAACAGTGTGTGAGAGAGAAACAGTGTGTGTGAGACAGAGAAACAGTGTGTGAGAGAGAAACAGTGTGTGTGAGAGAGAGAAACAGTGTGTGTGAGAGAGAGAAACAGTGTGTGTGAGAGAGAGAAACAGTGTGTGTGTGAGAGAGAGAAACAGTGCATGTGTGAGACAGAAACAGTGTGTGTGTGTGAGAGAGAAACAGTGTGTGTGTGAGAGAGAGAAACAGTGTGTGTGTGTGAGAGAAACAGTGTGTGTGTGAGAGAGAGAGAAACAGTGTGTGTGTGTGAGAGAAACAGTGTGTGTGTGAGAGATAGAAACAGTGTGTGTGTGTGAGAGAGAAACAGTGTGTGTGTGAGAGAGAGAAACAGTGTGTGTGTGTGAGAGAAACAGTGTGTGTGCGTGAGAGAGAGAAACAGTGTGTGTGTGTGTGAGAGAGAAACTGTGTGTGTGAGAGAGAGAGAGAAACAGTGTGTGTGTGAGAGAGTAACAGTGTGTGTGAGAGAGAAACAGTGTGTGTGAGAGAGAGAAACAGTGTGTGTGAGAGAGAGAGAAAAACAGTGTGTGTGAGAGAGAGAGAAACAGTGTGTGTGTGTGAGAGAAACAGTGTGTGTGTGTGAGAGAGAGAAACAGTGTGTGTGTGTGCGAGAGAGAGAAACAGTGTGTGTGAGAGAGAGAGAGACAGTGTGTGTGAGAGAGCGAGAAACAGTGTGTGTGTGTGTGAGAGAAACAGTGTGTGTGTGAGAGATAAACAGTGTGTGTGTGTGAGAGAGAGAAACAGTGTGTGTGAGAAAAACAGTGTGTGTGTGAGAGAGAGAAACAGTGTGTGTGAGAGAGAGAGAGAAACAGTGTGTGTGTGTGAGAGAGAGAAACAGTGTTTGTGTGAGAGAGAGAGAAACAGTGTGTGTGTGAGAGAGAGAAACTGTGTGTGTGAGAGAGAAACAGTGTGTGTGTGTGAGAGAAACAGTGCGTGTGTGAGAGAGAGAGAAACAGTGTGTGTGAGAGAAACAGTGTGTTTGTGAGAGAGAGAAACAGTGTGTGTGTGAGAGAAACAGTGTGTGTGTGTGTGAGAGAGAAACAGTGTGTGTGTGAGAGAGAGAAACAGTGTGTGTGAGAGAGAGAGAAACAGTGTGTGTGTGTGAGAGAAACAGTGTGTGTGTGTGAGAGAGAGAAACAGAGTGTGTGTGAGAGAGAGAAACAGTGTGTGTGTGTGAGAGAGAGAAACAGTGTGTGTGTGAGAGAGAAACAGTGTGTGTGAGAGAGAGAGAGAAACAGTGTGTGTGTGAGAGAGAGAAACAGTGTGTCAGAGAGAGAAACAGTGTGTGTGTGAGAGAGAGAGAAACAGTGTGTGAGAGAGAAACTGTGTGTGAGACAGAGAAACAGTGTGTGTGAGAGACAGAAACAGTGTGTGTGAGAGAGAGAAACAGTGTGTGTGAGAGAGAGAAACAGTGTGTGTGTGTGAGAGAGAAACAGTGTGTGTGTGAGAGAGAGAAACAGTGTGTGTGAGAGAGAGAAACAGTGTGTGTGTGAGAGACAGAAACAGTGTGTGTGAGAGAAACAGTGTGTGTGTGTGAGAGAGAGAAACAGTGTGTCAGACAGAAACAGTGTGTGCGTGAGAGAGAAACAGTGTGTGTGTGTGAGAGAGAAACAGTGTGTGTGTGAGAGAGAAACAGTGTGTGTGTGAGAGAGAAACAGTGTGTGAGAGAGAGAGAAAAGCAGTGTGTGTGTGAGAGAGAGAAACAGTGTGTGTGTGTGAGAGAGAGAAACAGTGTGTGTGTGTGAGAGAGAGAAACAGTGTGTCAGAGAGAAACAGTGTGTGTGTGTGAGAGAGAGAGAAACAGTGTGTGTGAGAGAGAGAGAGAAACAGTGTGTGTGTGTGAGAGAGAGAAACAGTGTGTGTGTGTGTGAGAGAGAAACAGTGTGTGTGTGAGAGAGAGAAACAGTGTGTGTGAGAGAGAGAGAAACAGTGTGTGTGTGAGAGAAACAGTGTGTGTGTGTGTGAGAGAGAGAAACAGTGTGTGTGTGAGAGAGAGAAACAGTGTGTGTGTGTGTGAGAGAGAAACAGTGTGTGTGAGAGAGAGAAACAGTGTGTGTGAGAGAGAGAGAGAAACAGTGTGTGTGTGTGAGAGAAACAGTGTGTGTGTGTGAGAGAGAAACAGTGTGTGAGAGAGAAACTGTGTGTGTGAGAGAGAAACAGTGTGTGTGTGAGAGAGAGAGAAACAGTGTGTGAGAGAGAAACAGTGTGTGTGAGACAGAGAAACAGTGTGTGAGAGAGAAACAGTGTGTGTGAGAGAGAGAAACAGTGTGTGTGAGAGAGAGAAACAGTGTGTGTGTGAGAGAGAGAAACAGTGTGTGTGAGAGAGAGAAACAGTGTGTGTGAGAGAGAGAGAGAAACAGTGTGTGTGTGTGAGAGAAACTGTGTGTGTGTGAGAGAGAGAAACAGTGTGTGAGAGAGAAACAGTGTGTGTGAGAGAGAAACAGTGTGTGTGTGAGAGAGAGAGAAACAGTGTGTGAGAGAGAAACAGTGTGTGTGAGACAGTGAAACAGTGTGTGAGAGAGAAACAGTGTGTGTGAGAGACAGAAACAGTGTGTGTGAGAGAGAGAAACAGTGTGTGTGAGAGAGAGAAACAGTGTGTCTGAGAGAGAGAAACAGTATGTGAGAGAGTAACAGTGTGAGTGTGTGAGAGAGAGAAACAGTGTGTGAGAGAGAGAGAGAAACAGTGTGTGTGTGAGAGAATCAGTGTGTGTGTGAGAGAGAGAGAAACAGTGTGTGAGAGAGAAACAGTGTGTGTGAAACAGAGAAACAGTGTGTGTGAGAGACAGAAACAGTGTGTGTGAGAGAGAAACAGTGTGTGTGAGAGAGAGAAACAGTGTGTGTGTGTGAGAGAGAAACAGTGTGTGTGTGAGAGAGAGAAACAGTGTGTGTGAGAGAGAGAAACAGTGTGTGTGTGAGAGACAGAAACAGTGTGTGTGAGAGAAACAGTGTGTGTGTGTGAGAGAGAGAAACAGTGTGTCAGACAGAAACAGTGTGTGCGTGAGAGAGAAACAGAGTGTGTGTGTGAGAGAGAAACAGTGTGTGTGAGAGAGAAACAGTGTGTGTGTGAGAGAGAAACAGTGTGTGAGAGAGAGAGAAAAACAGTGTGTGTGTGAGAGAGAGAAACAGTGTGTGTGTGTGAGAGAAACAGTGTGTGTGTGTGAGAGAGAGAAACAGTGTGTGTGAGAGAGAGAGAGAAACAGTGTGTGTGTGTGTGAGAGAGAGAAACAGTGTGTGTGTGTGTGAGAGAAACAGTGTGTGTGTGAGAGAGAGAAACAGTGTGTGTGTGAGAGAGAGAAACAGTGTGTGTGTGAGAGAGAGAAACAGTGTGTGTGTGTGAGAGAGAGAAACTGTGTGTGAGAGAGAGAAACAGTGTGTGTGAGAGAGAGAGAGAAACAGTGTGTGTGTGTGAGTGAAACAGTGTGTGTGTGTGAGAGAGAAACAGTGTGTGAGAGAGAAACAGTGTGTGTGAGACAGAGAAACAGTGTGTGTGAGAGACAGAAACAGTGTGTGTGTGAGAGAGAGAAACAGTGTGTGTGAGAGAGAGAAACAGTGTGTGTGTGTGAGAGAGAAACAGTGTGTGTGTGAGAGAGAGAAACAGTGTGTGTGAGAGAGAAACAGTGTGTGTGTGTGAGAGAGAAACAGTGTGTGTGTGAGAGAGAGAGAAATAGTGTGTGAGAGAGAAACAGTGTGTGTGAGACAGAGAAACAGTGTGTGTGAGAGACAGAAACAGTGTGTGTGTGAGAGAGAGAAACAGTGTGTGTGAGAGAGAGAAACAGTGTGTGTGTGTGAGAGAGAAACAGTGTGTGTGTGAGAGAGAGAAACAGTGTGTGTGAGAGACAGAAACAGTGTGTGTGAGAGAAACAGTGTGTGTGTGTGAGACAGAGAAACAGTGTGTCAGACAGAAACAGTGTGTGCGTGAGAGAGAAACAGTGTGTGTGAGAGAGAGAAACAGTGTGTGTGTGAGAGAGAAACAGTGTGTGTGAGAGAGAAACAGTGTGTGAGAGAGAGAAACAGTGTGTGTGTGAGAGAGAAACAGTGTGTGTGTGAGAGAGAAACAGTGTGTGTGAGAGAGAAACAGTGTGTGTGTGAGAGAGAGAGAAACAGTGTGTGAGAGAGAAACAGTGTGTGTGAGACAGAGAAACAGTGTGTGTGAGAGACAGAAACAGTGTGTGTGTGAGAGAGAGAAACAGTGTGTGTGAGAGAGAGAAACAGTGTGTGTGTGTGAGAGAGAAACAGTGTGTGTGTGAGAGAGAGAAACAGTGTGTGTGAGAGACAGAAACAGTGTGTGTGAGAGAAACAGTGTGTGTGTGTGAGACAGAGAAACAGTGTGTCAGACAGAAACAGTGTGTGCGTGAGAGAGAAACAGTGTGTGCGTGAGAGAGAAACAGTGTGTGTGTGAGAGAGAAACAGTGTGTGTGTGAGAGAGAAACAGTGTGTGTGAGAGAGAAACAGTGTGTGAGAGAGAGAGAAAAACAGTGTGTGTGAGAGAGAGAGAAACAGTGTGTGTGTGTGAGAGAAACAGTGTGTGTGTGAGAGAGAGACAGTGTGTGTGTGAGAGAGAGAAACAGTATGTGTGTGTGTGTGTGAGAGAGAAACAGTGTGTGAGAGAGAGAGAAACAGTATGTGAGAGAGAGAAGGAAACAGTGTGTGAGAGAGAGAAACAGTTTGTGAGAGAGTAACAGCGTGAGTGTGTGAGAGAGAGAAACAGTGTGTGAGAGAGAGAAGGAAACAGTGTGTGTGTGAGAGAAACAGTGTGTGTGAGAGAGAGAGAACCAGTGTGTGTGAGAGAGAAACAGTGTGCGTGTGAGAGAGAATCAGTGTGTGTGTGAGAGAGAAACAGTGTGTGTGTGAGAGAGAGAAACAGTGTGTGCGTGAGAGAGAAACAGTGTGTGAGAGAGTAACAGTGTGTATGAGAGAGAGAAACAGTGTGTGTGTGAGAGAGAAACAGTGTGTGTGTGAGAGAGAGAGAAACAGTGTGTGTGTGTGAGATAGAAACAGTGTGTGTGAGAGAGAGAAACTGTTTGTGTGTGTGAGAGAAACAGTTTGTGTGTGTGAGAGAGAAACAGTGTGTGTGAGAGAGACAAACAGTGTGTGTGTGTGAGAGAGAGAAACAGTGTGTGTGTGATAGAGAAACAATGTGTGTGTGTGAGAGAGAGAAACTGTGTGAGAGAGAAACAGTGTGTGTGTGAGAGAGAAACAGTGTGTCTGAGAGAGAGAAACAGTGTGTGAGAGAGTAACAGTGTGAGTGTGTGAGAGAGAGAAACAGTGTGAATGTGTGAGAGAGAAACAGTGCGTGAGAGAGAGAGAGAAACAGTGTGTGTGTGAGAGAAACAGTGTGTGTGAGAGAGAGAATCAGTGTGTGTGAGAGAGTGAGAAACAGTGTGCGTGTGAGAGAGAATCAGTGTGTGTGTGTGAGAGAGAAACAGTGTGTGTGTGAGAGAGAGAAACAAAGTGTGTGTGAGAGAAAACAGTGCGTGTGAGAGAGAGAGAATCAATGTGTGTGTGAGAGTGAGAAACAGATTGTGTCTGAGGGGGGAAACAGTGTGTGTGAGAGAGAGAAACAGTGTGTGTGTACGTGAGAGAGAAACAGTGTGTGTGAGAGAGAAACAGTGTGTGTGTGTGAGAGAGAGAAACAGTGTGTGTGTGTGAGAGAGAAACAGTGTGTGTCTGAGGGGGGAAACAGTTTGTGTGTGAGAGAGAAACAGTGTGTGTGTGAGAGAGAGAGAAACAGTGTGTGTGTGTGAGAGAGAGAGAAACAGTGTGTGTGTGAGAGAGAGAAACAGTGTGTGTGTGAGAGAGAGAGAAACAGTGTGTGCGTGAGAGAGAAACAGTGTGTGTGTGTGAGAGAGAAACAGTGCATGTGTGAGAGAGAAACACTGTGTGTGTGAGAGAGAAACAGTGTGTGTGTATGTGAGAGAGAAACAGTGTGTGAGGGAGATAAACAGTGTGTGTGAGAGTAAGTGTGTGTGAGAGAGAGCGAAACAGTGTGTGTGTGAGAGAGAAACAGTGTGTGTGAGAGAGAAACAGTGTGTGTGTGAGAGAGAGAAACAGTGTGTGTGTGTGAGAGAGAAACAGTGTGTGTGTGAGAGACAAACAGTGTGTGTGTGAGAGAGAAACAGTGTGTGTGAGAGAGAAACAGTGTGTGTGAGAGAGAAACAGTGTGTGTGTGAGAGACAAACAGTGTGTGTGAGAGAGAAACAGTGTGTGTGAGAGAGAAACAGTGTGTGTGAGAGAGAAACAGTGTTTGTGAGAGAGAAACAGTGTGTGTGAGAGAGAAACAGTGTGTGTGAGAGAGAAACAGTGTGTGTTTGAGAGAGAAACAGTGTGTGTTTGTGAGAGAGAAACAGTGTGTCTGTGAGAGAGAGAGAAACAGTGTGTGTGAGAGAGAGAAACAGTGTGTGTGAGCGAGAGAGAGAAACAGTGTGTGTGTGTGAGAGAGAAACAGTGTGTGTGTGAGAGAGAGAAACAGTGTGTGTGTGTGAGTGAGAGAAACAGTGTGTGTGTGTGAGAGAGAAACAGTGTGTGTGTGAGACAGAGAAACAGTGTGTGTGAGAGAGAAACAGTGTGTGTGAGAGACAGAAACAGTGTTTGTGTGAGAGAGAAACTGTGTGTGAGAGAGAGAAACAGTGTGTGTGTGTGTGAGAGAGAGAAACAGTGTGTCAGAGAGAAACAGTGTGTGTGTGAGAGATAGAAACAGTGTGTGTGTGAGAGAGAGAAACAGTGTGTGTGTGTGAGAGAGAAACTGTGTGTGTGTGAGAGAGAGAAACAGTGTGTCAGAGAGAAACAGTGTGTGCGTGAGAGAGAGAAACAGTGTGTGTGTGAGAGAGAAACAGTGTGTGTGTGAGAGAGAAACAGTGTGTGTGTGTGAGAGAGAAACAGTGTGTGTGTGAGAGAGAGAAAAACAGTGTGTGTGAGAGAGAGAAACAGTGTGTGAGAGAGACAGAAACAGTGTTTGTGTGAGAGAGAAACAGTGTGTGTGAGAGAGAGAAACAGTGTGTCAGAGAGAAACAGTGTGTGCGTGAGAGAGAGAAACAGTGTGTGTGTGTGAGAGAGAGAAACAGTGTGTGTGTGTGAGAGAGAAACAGTGTGTGTGTGAGAGAGAGAAACAGTGTGTGTGTGAGAGAGAAACAGTGTGTGTGAGAGACAGAAACAGTGTTTGTGTGAGAGAGAAACTGTGTGTGAGAGAGAGAAACAGTGTGTGTGTGTGAGAGAGAGAAACAGTGTGTCAGAGAGAAACAGTGTGTGTGTGAGAGAGAGAAACAGTGTGTGTGTGTGAGAGAAACAGTGTGTGTGTGAGAGAGAGAAACAGTGTGTCAGAGAGAAACAGTGTGTGCGTGAGAGAGAGAAACAGTGTGTGTGTGAGAGAGAAACAGTGTGTGTGTGTGTGAGAGAGAAACAGTGTGTGTGTGAGAGAGAGAAAAACAGTGTGTGTGTGAGAGAGAAACAGTGTGTGAGAGAGACAGAAACAGTGTTTGTGTGAGAGAGAAACAGTGTGTGTGAGAGAGAGAAACATTGTGTGTGTGTGAGAGAGAGAAACAGTGTGTGTGTGTGAGAGAGAAACAAAGTGTGTGTGAGAGAGAAACAGTGTGTGAGAGAGAGAAACAGTGTGTGTGTGAGAGAGAGAAAGTGTGTGTGAGAGAAAAACAGTGTGTGTGTGTGCGAGAGAGAGAAACAGTGTGTGTGAGAGAGAGAGAGACAGTATGTGTGTGAGAGAAACAGTGTGTGTGTGTGTGTGAGAGAGAGAGAGAAACAGTGTGTGTGTGAGAGCGAAACAGTGTGTGAGAGAGAGAAACAGTGTGTGCGTGAGTGAGAGAAACAGTGTGTGTGTGAGAGAGAAACAGTGTGTGTGAGAGAGAAACAGTGTGTGTGAGAGAGAGAGAGACAGTGTGTGTGTGAGAGAAACAGTGTGTGTGTGTGAGAGAGAGAGAGAAACAGTGTGTGTGTGAGAGCGAAACAGTGTGTGAGAGAGAGAAACAGTGTGTGAGAGAGAGAGAGAGAAACAGTGTGTGTGTGAGAGCGAAACAGTGTGTGAGAGAGAGAAACAGTGTGTGCGTGAGATGTGTGTGAGATATCTCTGTAACCCCCTCCAGCCCCTCCCTATCTCTGTAACCCACTCCAGCCCCTACACCCCCTCCCTATCTCTGTAACCCCCTCCAGCCCCTACACCCCCTCCCTATCTCTGTAACCCCCTCCAGCCGCTACAACCCCTCCCTTTCTCTGTAACCCCCTCCAGCCCCTACACCCCCTCCCTATCTCTGTAACCCCCTCCAGCCCCTACACCCCCTCCCTCTGTCAGTAACCCCCTCCAGCCCCTACACTCCCTCCCTATCTCTGTAACCCCCTCCAGCCCCTACACCCCCTCCCTATCTCTGTAACCCCCTCCAGCCCCTACACCCCCTCCCTCTGTCAGTAACCCCCTCCAGCCCCTACACTCCCTCCCTATCTCTGTAACCCCCTCCAGCCCCTACACCCCCTCCCTATCTCTGTTACCCCCTCCAGTCCCTACAACCCCTCCCTATTTCTGTAACCCCCCTCCAGCCCCTACACTCCCTCCCTATCTCTGTAACCCCCCTCCAGCCCCTACACTCCCTCCCTATCTCTGTAACCTCCTCCAGCCCCTACACCCCCTCCCTATCTCTGTTACCCCCTCCAGTCCCTACAACCCCTCCCTATCTCTGTAACCCCCCTCCAGCCCCTACACCCCCTCCCTATCTCTGTAACCCCCTCCAGCCCCTACACCCCCTCCCTATCTCTGTAACGTCCTCCAGCCCCTACACCCCCTCCATATCTCTATACCCCCCTCCAGCCGCTACACCCCCTCCCTATCTCTGTAACCCCCTCCAGCCCCTACACCCCCTCCCTATCTCTGGAACCCCCTCCAGCCCCTACACCCCCTCGCTATCTCTGTAACCCCCTCCAGCCCCTACATCCCTCCCTATCTCTGTACCCCCCTCCAGCCCCTACACCCCCTCCCTATCTCTGTAACCCCCTCCAGCCCCTACACCCCCCCTCCCTATCTCTGTAACCCCCTCCAGCCCCTACACCCCTCCCTATCTGTATAACCCCCTCCAGCCCCTACACCCCCTCCCTATCTCTGTAACCCCCCTCCAGCCCCTACACCCTCTCCCTATCTCTGTAACCCCCTCCAGCCCCTACACACCCTCCCTATCTCTGTAACCCCCCTCCAGCCCCTACACCCCCTCCCTATCTCTGTACCCCCTCCAGCCCCTACACCCCCTCCCTATCTCTATACCCCCCTCCAGCCGCTACACCCCCTCCCTATCTCTGTAATCCCCTCCAGCCCCTACACCCCTCCCTATCTCTGTACCCCCTCCAGCCCCTACACCCCCTCCCTATCTCTATACCCCCCTCCAGCCGCTACACCCCCTCCCTATCTCTGTAACCCACTCCAGCCCCTACACCCCCTCCCTATCTCTGTAACCCCCTCCAGCCCCTACACCCCTCCCTATCTCTGTAACCCCCTCCAACCCCTACACCCCCTCTCTATCTCTGTAACCCCCTCCAGCCCCTACACCCCCTCCCTATCTGTATAACCCCCTCCAGCCCCTACACCCCCTCTCTATCTCTGTAACCCCCTCCAGCCCCTACACCCCCTCCCTATCTGTATAACCCCCTCCAGCCCCTACACCCCCTCCCTATCTCTGTAACCCCCCTCCAGCCCCTACACCCTCTCCCTATCTCTGTAACCCCCTCCAGCCCCTACACCCCCTCCCTATCTCTGTAACCCCCCTCCAGCCCCTACACCCCCTCCCTATCTCTGTAACCCCCTCCAGCCCCTACACCACCTCCCTATCTCTGTAACCCCCTCCAGCCCCTACACCCCTCCCTATCTCTGTAACCCCATCCAGCCCCTACACCCCCTCCCTATCTCTGTAACCCCCTACAGCCCCTACACCCCTCCCTATCTCTGTAACCCCATCCAGCCCCTACACCCCTCCCTATCTCTGTAACCCCCTCCAACCCCTACACCCCCTCTCTATCTCTGTAACCCCCTCCAGCCCCTACACCCCCTCCCTATCTGTATAACCCCCTCCAGCCCCTACACCCCCTCTCTATCTCTGTAACCCCCTCCAGCCCCTACACCCCCTCCCTATCTGTATAACCCCCTCCAGCCCCTACACCCCCTCCCTATCTCTGTAACCCCCCTCCAGCCCCTACACCCTCTCCCTATCTCTGTAACCCCCTCCAGCCCCTACACCCCCTCCCTATCTCTGTAACCCCCCTCCAGCCCCTACACCCCCTCCCTATCTCTGTAACCCCCTCCAGCCCCTACACCACCTCCCTATCTCTGTAACCCCCTCCAGCCCCTACACCCCTCCCTATCTCTGTAACCCCATCCAGCCCCTACACCCCCTCCCTATCTCTGTAACCCCCTACAGCCCCTACACCCCCTCCCTATCTGTATAACCCCCTCCAGCCCCTACACCCCCTTCCTGTCGCACTGTGAGCTGTTTGTGGTCATGTCTGTGTTGCACTGACTCGCTGTATTGAATGCTGTTGGTGTTTTGGTGCTGGAATGATCTGAGAGTGTTTTTGACTCAATCGGGAAGCGCAGTGTGCTGCTGGATCCAAACTAATCCTCGCTGTGACCTAGTTCTGTGTCTGAGCGCTGTATCTACATTGCCCAGCGCCCCAGGCTCATTCGACATGGAGAGACAGATGAAAAGCACAGGGCCACTCACTGGGAGATCAAAGCAGCATCAGAAAGAGAGTACGGAAGAGAGAGAGAGAGAGACAGGGCTGGGAGTGTACACCAGCACTCAGGGATGGAGGGAGAGTGAGAGGGAGAGAGAGAGAGAGACACACACACACAAAGTATATTGTGAGGGAGAGATGGAGCAGGCCGTGTGGAGTGAGGGAGTGTGTGAGGGAGCAAGAGGGAGAGATGGAGCAAGTCTTGTCCAATGTGTGAGTCACTCACACACACAGACACACACACTCACACACACAGACACACACACAGTCACTCACTCACACACACTCACACACACAGACACACACTCACACAGACACACACACACAGTCACTCACACACACAGACACACACACACACACAGACACACACACTCACACACACACAGACACACACACACAGACACACACACACTCACACACACAGACACACACTCACAGAGACAGACACACACACACTCACACACACAGACACTCACTCACACACACAGACACACACACTCACACAGACACACACACTCACACACACAGACACACACAGTCACTCACACACACACAGACACACACAGTCACACACACACAGACACACACACACAGACACACACACACTCACACACACAGACACACACTCACACAGACAGACACACACACACTCACACACACAGACACACACTCACACACACAGACACACACACACTCACACAAACAGACACACACTCACACAGACAGACACACACACAGACACACACTCACACACACAGACACACACACAGTCACTCACACACAGACACACACACACACAGACACACAGACACACACTCACACAGACAGACACACACAGTCACTCACACACACAGAGACACACACACACACACAGACACACACACAGTCACTCACTCACACACACAGACACACACTCACACACACAGACACTCACACACAGACACACACAGACACACACACAGTCACTCACACACAGACACACACACACAGTCACTCACACACACAGACACACACACAGACACACACACAGTCACTCACACACACAGACACACACACACACACAGACACACACACACACACACACTCACACACAGACACACACACAGTCACTCACACACACAGACACACACACACACACACAGACACACACACACAGACACACACACACACACAGACACACACACAGTCACTCACACACAGACACACACACACAGACACACACACACAGACACACACACAGACACTCACTCACACACAGACACACACACACACACTCACACACACTCACACAGACACACACACTCACACACAGACACACACACACACAGACACACACACTCACACACAGACACACACACTCACACACAGACACACACACAGACACACACACTCACACAGTCACTCACACACACACACACTCACACAGTCACTCACACACAGACACACACACACAGACACACACAGTCACTCACACACACAGACACACACAGACACACACAGTCACTCACACACACAGACACACACACAGACACACACAGTCACTCACACACACAGACACACACACACAGACACACACAGTCACTCACACACACAGACACATACAAACAGACACACACACAGTCACTCACACACACACAGACACACACACAGTCACTCACACAGTCACTCACAGACACACACTCACACACACAGACACACACATAGACACACAGACACACACACTCACTCACACACAGACACACACACACAGACACACACACAGTCACTCACTCACACACACAGACATACACACACAGTCACTCACACACACAGACACACACACAGACACACACAGTCACTCACACACACACAGACACACACACAGACACACACACTCACACACAGACACACACACTCACACACACAGACACACACTCACACACAGACACACACAGTCACTCACACACACACAGACACACACAGTCACTCACACACACAGACACACACACTCACACACACAATCACACACACAGTCACTCACTCACACAGACACACACACTCACACACACAGACACACACAGTCACTCACACACACAGACACACACACTCACACACACAGACACACACACAGTCACTCACACACACAGACACACACACTCACAGACATAGACACACACAGTCACTCACACACACACACACACAGTCACTCACACACACACAGACACACACACTCACACACACAGACACACACAGTCACTCACTCACACACACAGACAGACACACACACACACAGACACACACACAGTCACTCAGACACACACACAGACACACACACACAGACACACACACAGTCACTCACACACACAGACACACACACACAGTCACTCACTCACACACACAGACACACACACAGTCACTCACTCACACACACAGACACACAGACAGGCACACACAGTCACTCACACACACACACAGACACACACAGACACACACACTCACACACACAGACACACACACAGTCACTCACTCACACACACAGACACACACACAGTCACTCACTCACACACAGACACACACACACACACAGACACACACAGTCACTTACACACACACACAGACACACACACACAGACACACACAGTCACACACACAGTCACACACACACAGACACACACACAGTCACTCACTCACTCACACACAGACACACACACAGACACACACAGTCACACACACAGACACACACACAGTCACTCACACACACAGACACACACACTCACACAGACACACACACACACTCGCTCACACACAGTCACTCACATACACACACAGACACACACACAGTCACTCACACACACAGACACACACACTCACACACACAGTCACTCACACACTCACAGACACACACACACTCACTCACATACACACACAGATACACACACAGTCACTCACACACACACACAGTCACTCACACACACACAGTCACACACACTCACTCACACACTCTCACACTCACACACACTCACACACAGGCACACACATACACTCACACACACACACACTCTCACACACAGACACACACATACACTCACACACACAGTCACTCACACACACACACAGACACACACACACACACAGTCACACACTCACTCACACACTCACACACAGACACACACATATACTCACACACACAGTCACTCACATACACACAGACACACAGTCACACACACAGACACACACACACAGTCACTCACACACTCACACATATACACACTCACACACTCACACACACACATACAATCACTCACACACAGTCACTCACATACACACCTACTCACAGACACACACTCACTCACATATACACACTCACTCACATATACACACTCACACACACACATACACACACTCACTCACACACACAGTCACTCACACACAGACACTCACACACACACACTCACTCACACAGACACACACACAGTCACTCACATACACACACAGACACACACACACTCACTCACACACTCACTCACACACAGACACACACACAGTCACTCACTCACACACACAGACACACACACAGACACACACAGTCACACACACAGACACACACACAGTCACTCACACACACAGACACACACACTCACACAGACACACACACACACTCGCTCACACACAGTCACTCACATACACACACAGACACACACACAGTCACTCACACACACAGACACACACACTCACACACACAGTCACTCACACACTCACAGACACACACACACACTCACTCACATACACACACAGATACACACACAGTCACTCACACACACACAGTCACTCACACACACACAGTCACTCACACACACACAGTCACACACACTCACTCACACACACTCACACACACAGTCACTCACACACTCACAGACACACACACACACTCACTCACATACACACACAGATACACACACAGTCACTCACACACACACAGTCACTCACACACACACAGTCACTCACACACACACAGTCACACACACTCACTCACACACTCTCACACTCACACACACTCACACACAGACACACACATACACTCACACACACACACACTCTCACACACAGACACACACATACACTCACACACAGTCACTCACACACACACACAGACACACACACACACAGTCACACACTCACTCACACACTCACACACAGACACACACATATACTCACACACACAGTCACTCACATACACACAGACACACAGTCACACACACAGACACACACACACAGTCACTCACACACTCACACATATACACACACACACTCACACACGCACACACACATACAATCACTCACACACAGTCACTCACATACACACCTACTCACAGACACACACTCACTCACATATACACACTCACTCACATATACACACTCACACACACACATACACACACTCACTCACACACACAGTCACTCACACACAGACACTCACACACACACACTCACTCACACAGACACACACACACAGTCACTCACATACACACACAGACACACACACACTCACTCACACACTCACTCACACACAGTCACTCACATACACACACAGACACACACACACACAAACTCTCACACACAGACACAACAGTCACTCACACACACACAGAAACACACCCACACACCCCACACACACACAGTCACTCACATACACACACAGACAGACACACACACACACACAAACTCTCACACCCAGACACAACAGTCACTCACACACAGAAACACACCCACACACCCCACACACACACAGTCACACACACAAAGACACACACATATACACACACACAGACACACACGCACTCACACACAGACACTCAAACACACAGACATACACATATACACACACAGGCACTCACACAGACACACTCACACACACTCACTTACACACAGTCACTCACATACACACACAGACACACACAGACACACACACACACACAACCACACACACAGACACACAGTCACACACACAGTCACTCACACACACAGACACACACACTCACACACACTCACAGACACACACAGTCACTCGCACACACAGACACACACAGTCACTCACACACACACACAGACACACACGCACTCACACACAGACACTCAAACACACAGACATACACATATACACACACATACACACAGGCACTCACACAGACACACACACACACACTCACTTACACACAGTCACTCACACACACACACACAGACACACACACACACACAACCACACACACAGACACACACAGTCACACACACAGTCACTCACACACACAGACACACACACAGTCACTCACACACACAGACACACACACTCACTCACACACACACACATACACACACACACAGACACACACACTCGCTCACACACAGTCACTCACATACACACAGACACACACACAGGCTGTGTGTGCGAGTGTGTGAGTGACTGTGTGTGTGAGAGGGTGTGTGCGTCTGTGTGTGTGAGTTCTGTGTGTGTGTGAGTGACTGAGTGAGTGACTGTGTGTATGTGAGCGTCTGTGTATATGTGAGTGTGTTTGTCTGTGATTGAGTGTCTTGTGTGTGCGGGTCTGTGTGCGTGTGTGTCTGTGTGTGTATCTGTGTGTGTGAGTGAGTGTGTCTGTGAGTGAGTGTGCGTGTCTGTGTGTGTGAGTGTCTGTGTGCGTGAGTGTCTGTGTATGTGTGTCTGTGTGTATGTGAGTGAGTCTGTGTGTGTCTGTGACTGTGTGTGAGTGAGTGAGTGTCTGTGTATATGTGAGTGTGTGTGTGTCTGTGACTGAGTGTGTGTCTGTGTGTGTGAGTGACTGTGTATGTGAGCATCTGTGTATGTGTGAGTGTGTGTTTGTGAGTGACTGTGCGTCTTGTGTGTGTGAGTGACTGTGTGTGTGTGAGTGTCTGTGTGAGTGTGTCTGTGTGTGTGCGTCTGTGGGTGTGAGTTCCGTGTGTGTGTGTGTGACTGAGTGTGTGTGAGTGAGTGTGTGTCTGTGAGTGTCTGTGTGCGTGTGTCTGTGTATGTGTCTGTGTGTATGTGAGTGAGTCTGTGTGTGTCTGTGACTGTGTGTCTGAGTGAGTGAGTGTCTGTGTATATGTGAGTGTGTGTCTGTGACTGTGTGTCTGTGTGAGTGAGTGTCTGTGTATATGTGAGTGAGTGTGTGTCTGTGACTGTGTGTCTGTGTGAGTGAGTGTCTGTGTATATGTGAGTGAGTGTGTGTCTGTGACTGTGTGTCTGTGTGAGTGAGTGTCTGTGTATATGTGAGTGTGTGTGTCTGTGACTGTGTGTCTGTGTGTGAGTGACTATGTGTATGTGAGCGTCTGTGTATGTGTGAGTGTGTGTTTGTGAGTGACTGTGCGTCTTGTGTGTGTGAGTGACTATGTGTGTGAGTGTCTGTGTGTCTGTGTGTGTGAGTGTCTGTGTGTGTGTGTCTGTGTGTGTGAGAGAGTGTGTGTGTGAGTATGTGTGTGTGAGTCTGTGTGTCTGAATGTGTGAGTGACTGAGTGTGTGTGAGTGAGTGTGTGTCTGTAAGTGTGTGCGTGTGTCTGTGTGTCTGCGTGTCTGCGTGTGTGAGTGAGTGTGTGTCTGTGTGTGTATGTGTGTGTCTGTGTGAGTGTCTGTGTGTGTGTGAGTGACTGTGTGTGAGCAACTGTGTGTGTGAGTGAGTGTGTTTGTGTGTCTGTGTGTGTGAGTGACTGTGTATGTGAGCGTCTGTGTATGTGTGAGTGTGTGTTTGTGAGTGACTGTGTGTTTTGTGTGTGTGAGTGACTGTGTGCCTGTGTGTGTGAGTGAGTGTGTGTCTGTGAGTGTCTGTGTGTGAGTGAGTGTGTGTTTGTGAGTGTGCGTGTGTGTGTCTGTGAGTGTGTGTGCGTGTGTCTGTGTGTGAGTGAGTGTGTGTCTGTAAGTGTGTGCGTGTGTCTGCGTGTCTGCGTGTGTGAGTGAGTGTGTGTCTGTGTGTGTATGTGTGTGTCTGTGTGAGTGTCTGTGTGTGTGTGAGTGACTGTGTGTGAGCAACTGTGTGTGTGAGTGAGTGTGTTTGTGTGTCTGTGTGTGTGAGTGACTGTGTATGTGAGCGTCTGTGTATGTGTGAGTGTGTTTGTGAGTGACTGTGTGTTTTGTGTGTGTGAGTGACTGTGTGCCTGTGTGTGTGAGTGAGTGTGTGTCTGTGAGTGTCTGTGTGTGAGTGAGTGTGTGTTTGTGTGTGTGCGTGTGTGTGTCTGTGAGTGTGTGTGCGTGTGTCTGTGTGTGAGTGAGTGTGTGTGTCTGTGTGTGACCTTGTGTGAGTGTGTGTCTGTGTGTGTATGTGTGTGTCTGTGTAAGTGAGTGTGTGAGTGTGTGTCTTTGTAAGTGTGTGTGACTGTGTGTGTGTCTATGTGTGTGCGAGTGTGTGAGTGACTGTGTGTGAGTGAGAGGGTGTGTGCGTCTGTGTGTGTGAGTTCTGTGTGTGTGTGTCTGTGTGTATGTGAGTGTCAGTGTGTGTGAGTGACTGTGTGTGTCTGTGTGTATGTGAATGTCAGTGCGTGTGAGTGTCTGTGTGAGTGTGTCTGTGAGTGAGTGTGCGTGTCTGTGTGTGTGCATGTCTGCGTGTGTGAGTGTCTGTGTGTGCGTGAGTATCTGTGTGTGTCTGTGTGTATGGGAGTGAGTCTGTGTGTGTCTGTGACTGTGTGTCTGAGTGAGTGAGTGTCTGTGTATATGTGAGTGAGTGTGTGTCTGTGACTGAGTGTGTGTCTGTGTGTGTGACTGTGTGTATGTGAGCGTTTGTGTATGTGTGAGTGTATGTTTGTGAGTGACTGTGCGTCTTGTGTGTGAGTGACTGTGTGAGAGTGAGTGTGGCTGTGAGTGAGTGTGTGTGTCTGTGTGTGTGAGTGTCTGTGTGTGTGTGTCTGTGTGTATGTGAGTGAGTGTGTGTCTGTGACTGAGTGTGTCTGAGTGAATGTGTGTCTGTGAGTGAGTGTGTCTGTGTCTGTGAGTGTGTGTGTGTGTCTGTGTGTGAGTGTCTGTGTGTGTGTATCTGTGTGTATGTGAGTATGTGTCTGTGAGTGAGTGTGCGTGTCTGTGTGTGTGTGTAAGTTCTGTGTGTGAGTGAGTGTCTGTGAGTATGTGAATTAGTGTGTGTCTGTGAGTGAGTGAGTGAGTGTCTGTGTGTGTGCCTGTATATCTGTGAGTGAGTGTGTCTGTGTGAGTGAGTGTCTGTGTGAGTGAGTGTCTGTGTGTGTGTTTCTGTGTGTATGTGAGTGAGTGTGTGTCTGTGTGAGTGTGTGTGTCTGTGTAAGTTCTGTGTGTGTGAGTGTCTGTGAGTATGTGAATGAGTGAGTCTCTGTGTGTCTGTGTGTCTGTGAGTGAGTGTGTCTGTGAGTGAGTGAGTGTCTGTGTGTGTGCCTGTGTGTATGTGATTGTGTGTGTATGAGTGAGTGTGCGTCTGTGAGTGAGTGCCTGTGTGTGTGAGTGTCTGTGTGTGTGAGTGTCTGTGTGTATGTGAGTGTCTGTGTGTGTATGAGTGAGTGTGTGTGTCTGTGTGTGAGTGACTGTGTGTATGTGAGCATCTGTGTATGTGTGAGTGTGTGTTTGTGAGTGACTGTGTGTCTGTGTGTGAGTGACTGTGTGTGAGTGTCTGTGTGTGTCTGTGTGTGTGTGTGTGAGTGTGTGTGTGCCTGTGTGTGAGTGACTGTGTATGTCTGTGTATGTGTGAGTGAGTGTGCGTGTCTGTGTGTGCGTGAGTGTGTGAGTGTCTGTGTGTATGTGAGTGAGTGTGTCTGTGAGTGAGTGTGCGTATCTGTGTGTGTGCGCGGGTGTCTGTGTGTATGTGAGTGAGTCTGTGTGTCTGTGACTGAGTGTGTGTCTGAGTGAGTGAGTGTCTGTGTATATGAGTGATTGTGTGTCTGTGACTGAGTGTATGTCTGTGTGTGTGACTGTGTATATGTGAGCGTTTGTGTATGTGTGAGTGTGTGTTTATGAGTGACTGTGCGCCTTGTGTGTGTGTGTGTGAGTGTCTGTGTGTCTGTAAGTTAGTGTGTATCTGTGAGTGTGTCTGTGTGTGTGAGTATCTGTGTGTATGTGAGTATGTGTCTGTGAGTGAGTGTGTCTGTGTGTCTGTGTGTGTGAGTGAGTGTCTGTGAGTTTGTGAATCAGTGTGTGTCTGTGAGTGAGTGAGTGTCTGTGTGTGTGTCTGTATGTCTGTGAATGAGTGTGTCTGTGTGTGTGTGTCTGTGTGTATGTGAGTGAATGTGTGTCTGTGACTAAGTGTGTGTCTGAATGAGTGAGTGTCTGTGTGTATGTGAGTGAGTGTGTGTCTTTAAGTTACTGTGTATCTGTGAGTGAGTGTGTCTGTGTGTGAGTGTCTGTGTATGTGAGTGAGTGTGTGTCTGTGAGTGAGTGTGCGTGTCTCTGTGTGTGTCTGTGTGTGTAAGTTCTGTGTGAGTGAGTGTCTGTGAGTATGTGAATGAGTGTGTGTCTGTGAGTGAGTGAGTATCTGTGAGTATGTGAATGAGTGTGTGTCTGTGAGTGAGTGAGTGTCTGTGTGTGTGTCTGTGAGTGCGTGTGTCTGTGACTGAGTGTCTGTGTGTGTATGAGTGAGTGAGTGTGTGTGTGTCTGTGTGTGAGTGTCTGTGTGTGTGAGTGTCTGTGTGTGTGAGTGTCTGTGTGTGTATGAATGAGTGTGTGTGTCTGTGTGTGTGTGACTGTGTGTATGTGTAAGTGTGTGTTTGTGAGTGACTGTGTCTGTGTATGTGTGAGTGTGTGTTTGTGAGTGAGTGTCTGTGTGTGTGTCTGTGTGTGTGAGTGCCTGTGTGTGTGAGTGTGTGTTTGTGAGTGACTGTGTGTCTGTGTGTGAGTGACTGTGTGTGTGTCTGTGTGTGTGAGTGACTGTGTGTGTCTGTGTATGTGTGTGACTGAGAGTATGTGTCTGAGTGTCTGTGTGTGAGTGAGTGTGTCTGTGAGTGTGTCTGTGAGTGTGTGTGTGCGTGTGTCTGTGTGTATATGAGTGTCTGTGTGTGTATAAGTGAGTGTGTGTCTATGTGTGTGCGTCTGTTAGTGTGAGAGTGTGTATATGTGAGTGTCTGTGTGTGTATGAGTGAGTGTGTGTCTATATGTGTGTGTCTGTGTGTGTGAGTGTGTGTCTGTGAGTGAGTGTGTCTGTGTATATGAGTGTGTGTGTGTCTGTGCATGTGAGTGACTGTGTGTGAGTGAGTGTGTGTGTCTGTGTGTGTGTGAGTGACTGTGTGAGTGTGTGTATGTGTGTGTCTGTGTGTGAGTGTCAGTGTGTATGTGAGTATCTGTGTGTCTGTGTGTGTCTGAATGTGTGAGTGACTGTGTGTGTGAGTGTCTGTGTGTGCGTGTGTCTGTGTGTGTGTGAGTGTGTGTGTATCTGTGTGTGTGTGACTCGGTGTGAGTGACTGTGTGAATGAGTTTGTGTATGTGTGTCTGTGAGTGTGTGTGTCTGTGTGTGTGTGTCTGTGTGTGTGAGTGACTGTGTGTATGTGAGTGTCTGTGTATGTGTGAGTGTGTGTTTGAGTGACTGTGTGTCTGTGTGAGTGTCTGTGTGTGAGTGACTGAGTGTGTGTGAGTGATTGTGTGTCTGTGAATGTGTGTGTCTGTGTGTGTGACTGAGTGTGTGTGTGTGAGTGTGTGTATGTGTGTGAGTGATTGTGGGAATATGTATATAAATGTGTGTGACTGTGTGTGTCCGTGTGTCTGCATGTGAGTGAGTGAGTGTGTGTGCGTCTGTGTGTGTGAGTGTGTGTGTCTATGTGTGTGTGAGTGTTTGTATGTATGTGAGGGTCTGTGAGTGTGTGTGTCTGTGTGTGTGAGTGACTGAGTGTGAGTGTCTGTGTGTGCATGTGTCTGTGTGTGTGTATGTGTGTGAGTGTGTGTGTGTGAGTGAGTGTGTGTGTGCGTCTCTGTGAGTGCCTGTGCGTTTGTGAGTGTGTGTATGTGTCTGTGTGTATGTGAGTGAATGTGTGTGTGTGTCTGTCTGAGTGACTGTGTGTATGTGAGTGTCTGTGTATGTGTGAGGGTGTGTTTGTGAGTGACTGTGTGTCTTGTGTGTGAGTGACTGTGTGTGTGAGTATTTGTGTGTGAGTGAGTGTGTGTCTGTGAGTGTCTGTGTGTTAGTGAGTGTGTGGGCATGTGTCTGTGTGTGTGACTGTATGAGTATGTGTGTGTCTGTGTGTGTGTCTGTGTCTGTGCGCGTGTGACTGTGTGTGAGTGAGTGTGTCTGTGTGTGAGTGTGTGTATGTGTATGTCTGTGTGTATGTGAGTGTCAGTGCGTGTGTGAGTGAGTGTGTGTGAGTGTCTGTGTGTGAGTGAGTATGTGTGTCTGTCTGTGTGTCAGTGTGTATGTGTGTGTCTGTGAGTGTGTGTATGTGTGTGCCTGTGTGTGTGTGTATATATAAGTGTGTGTGCGTGTGTGTCTGTGTGTGTGAGTATGTGTGTGCGTCTGTGTGTGTGTGTCAGTGTGTGTGAGTGTCTGTGTGTGAGTGTGTGTGTGCGTGTCTGTGAGTGACTGTGTGTTTGTGAGTGTGTGTATGTGTGTCTGTGTGTATGTGAGTGAATATGTGTGTGTCTGTCTGAGTGACTGTGTGTATGTGAGTGTCTGTGTATGTGTGAGGGTGTGTTTGTGAGTGACTGTGTGTCTGTGTGTGAGTGACTGTGTGTGAGTGTCTGTGTGGAGTGACTGAGTGTGTGAGTGAGTGTGTGTCTGTGAGTGTCTGTGTGTTAGTGAGTGTGTGTCTGTGTGTGCGTGTGTCTGTGTGTGTGAGTGAATGTGTGTGTGCCTGTGTGTGTGTCTGCATGTGAGTGACTGTGCGTGTGAGTGTCTGTGTGTGTGTGTCGATGTGTGAGTGTGTGTGCGCGTGTGTGTGACTGTGTGTGAGAGTGTGTGTCTGTGAGTGTCTGTGTGTGCGTGTGTCTGTGTGTGTGTCTGCGTGTGTGTCAGTGTGTGTATGTGTGTGTCAGTGTGTGTATGTGTGTGAGTGTGAGAGTGTGTGTATATAAGTGTGTGTGTGTGTGTGTGTGTCTGTGTGTGCGTGTGTCTGTGTCTGTGAGTGAGTGTGTGTGTCTGTGTGTGTCTGCATGTGAGTGACTGTGCGTGTATGAGTGACTGTGTGTGAGTGTGTGTCTGTGAGTGTCTGTGTGTGAGTGAGTGTGTGTCTGTGTGTGTCTGTGTGTGTGTGACTGCGTGTGTGTGACTGTGTGTGTGAGTGTGTGTCTGTGAGTGTCTGTGTGTGCGTGTCTGTGTGAGTGAGTGTGTGTGTCTGTGTGTGTGTCAGTGTGTGTATGTGTGTCTGTCAGTGTGTGTTTGTGTGTGTCCGTGTGTGTATATAAGTGTGTGTGACTGTGTGTCTCTGTGTGTGTGTGTGTGAGTGAGTCTGTGTGAGTGTCTGTGTGAGTGAGTCTGTGTGTGTGTGTCTGTGTGTATGTCTGTGCGTATGTGAGTGAGTGTGTGTATGAGTGTCTGTGTGTGACTGTGAGTGTGAGTGTGTGTATGTGTGTGTCTGTGTGTGTGTGTCTGTGTGTGTGTCTGTGATTGAGTGTGTGTGTGTGTGAGTGTCTGTGAGTGAGTGAGTGTCTGTGTGCCTGTGAGTGAGTGTCTGTGGGTGTGAGTGTCTGTGTGTGTGTATGTGTGAGTGTGTGTCTGTGAGTGAGTGAGTGTCTGTGTCTGTGAGTGTGTCCGTGAGTGAGTGTCTGTGTGTGTGCCAGTGAGTGTGTGCCTGTGTGTGTGTGAGTGACTGTGTGTGTGTGTGTCTGTGTGAGTGAGTGTGTATATGTGTGTCTGTGTGTCCGTGTGTGAGAGTAACTGTTTGTGTGGCAGTGAGTGTGTGTATGTGTGAGTGTCTGTGTGTATGTGAGTGTGTGTGTGTGTGAGTGACTGTGTGCATGTGTGTGCCTCTGTGTGTGTGTGTGTGAGTGAATCTGTGTGAGTGTCTGTGTGTGTGAGTGAGTCTGTGTGTGTGTGTCTGTGTGTATGTCTGTGCGTATGTGAGTGAGTGTGTGTATGTGTATGTGACTGTCTGTGTGTGTCTGTGTGTGTGAGTGTGTGTGTGTATATGCGTGTCTGTGTGTATGTGAGTGTCTGTGTGTGTGTGTTTGTGAGTGTGAGTGACTGTGTGTGTGAGTGAGTGTGTGTGAATGTCTGTGTGTGAGTGAGTGTGTGTATGTGTGTGTTAGTGAGTGTGAGTGACTGTGTGTGTGTGAGAATGTGTGTCCGTGTGTGTGTGAGTGACTGTGTTTATGTGAGTGTCAGTGTGTGCGTGAGTGTGTGTGTGTCTGTGTGTGTGTCTGTGAGTGTGTGAGTGTCTGTGTGTGTGTGTCTATGAGTGTGTATCTGTTAGTGAGTGTGCGTGTCTGTGTGTGTGTCTGTGTGTGAGTTCTGTGTATGAGTGAGTGTCTGTGAGAATGTGAGTGAGTGTTTGTGAGTGAGTGTCTGTGTGAGTGTGTGTGTGTGTGTCTGAGTGTGTGTGTGTGTCTGAGTGTGTGTGAGTGTCTGTGTGTGTGTCTGTGAGCGAGTGTCTGTGTGTGTGTGAGTGAGTGTGTACGAGTGAGTGTCTGTGTCTGAGTGAGTGAGTGTGTGCGCGAGTGTGTCTGTGAGTGAGTGTCCGTGTCTGTGTCTGTGTGTGTGAGTTCTGTGAGTGTCTGTGAGTATGTCAGTGAGTGTGTGTCTGTGAGTGAGTGTCTGTGTGTGTGTCTGTGAGCGAGTGTCTGTGTGTGTGTGAGTGAGTCTGTGAGTGAGTGTGAGTGAGTGAGTGTCTGTGTGTATGTGAGTGTGTGTCTGTGAGTGAGTGTGTGTCTGTGTGTGTGTCTGTGTGTGTGTCTGTGTGTCTGTAAGTGTGTGTCTGTGTGTGAGTGTCTCTGTGTGTGTCTGTGAGTGAGTGTGTCTGAGTGAGTGAGTGTCTGTGTGAGCGTGTGTCTGTGTATGTGTGATTGTCTATGTGTGTGAGTGTCTGTGTGTATGTGAGTGTGTGTCTGTGTGAGTGTGTGTGTCTGTATGTATGTCTGTGTATGTGAGTGTGTGTCTGAGTGAGTGTCTGTGTAAGTGTGAGTGTATCTGTGTGTGTGTCTGTGTGTATGTGTGTGTGTCTGTGAGTGAGTGTGTGTCTGAGTGAGCGTGTGTGCGAGTGTGTCTGTGAGTGTGCGTGTCTGTGTGTGTGAGTTCTGTGTGTGTGAGTGTCTGAGTATGTGAGTGAGTGTGTCTGTGAGTGAGTGTGTGTCTGAGTGAGTGTGTGTCTGTGAGTGAGTGAGTGTCTGTGTGTGAGTGAGTGTGTCTGTGAGTGAGTGAGTGTCTGTGTGTGTATGTCTGTGTATGTGAGTGTCTATGTGTGTATGAGTGAGTGTGTCGGTGAGTGAGTGTCTGTGTGTGTGTGTCTGTGTGTGTGTGAGTGTCTGTGTGTGTGAGTGTCTGTGTGTATGGCAGTGAGTGTGTGAGTGAGTGTGTGTATGTGTGTGTGAGTGTCTGTGAGTGTGAGTGACTGTGTGTGAGTGAGTGTATGTGTATGTGTGTGTGTATATGCGTGTGTCTGTGTGTGTTAGTGTCTGTGTGTGTGTGTCTTTGTGTGAGAGTGTGTGTACGTGTATCTGAGTGAGTGTGTGTATGTGTGAGTGAATGTTTGTATGAGTGAGTGTGTGTCTGTGAGTGAGTGTGTATGTGTGTCTGTGTGTGAGTGAGTGTGTGTGTGAGTGTGTGTATGTGTGTGAGTGTGTGACAGACATACACACACACTCACACACAGTCACTCACATACACACACAGACACAGACAAACTCACTCACACACAGACAGACACACACTCACTCATACAAACATTCACTCACACATACACACACAAACACACACACACACTCAGGCACACACAGACACACACTCACACATAGACACACACAGACACTAACACACAGACACACACATATACACATACAGACACACACAGACACAGACACACTCACAGACACACACACAGTCACTCACACTCACAAATACACACAGACACTCACACAAACACACACAGACACACGCACAAACACTCACAGACACACACACACACACACAGTCACTCACACATACACAGACACACACACAGACACACACAGTCACACACACAGTCACTCACACACAGATACTCACACACACACTCATACACAGACACTCACACACACACTCATACACAGACACTCACACACAGTAACTCATACACACACACTCACTCACACACAGAGACACAGACACACTCACTCAGACACACACACACTCAGACACAAACATACAACACACAGACACACACACACAGACACACTCACACACAGTCACACATATACAGAGAGACACACACAGACACTCACAGACACACGCACACACTCACTAACACTCACAAACACAGACACACACACAGACACACTCACTCACACACAGTCGCTCACACACAGACACTCTCACACACACACTCAAACACACAGTCACTCACATAACACACACACTCACACACAGATACACACTCACTCACATACACACAGACACTCACACAAACACACACAGACACACACACACAGACACTCACAGATACACAGTCACTCACACACTCACAGACACACACATACACACACACACACAGTCACTACACACAGTCACTCACACACAGATACTCACACACACACTCACTCACACACAGACACACACACAGTAACTCACACAGACACACACACAGTAACTCACACACACACAGACACAGACACACTCACTCAGACACACAGAGACACACACACAAACACTCACAGGCACACACACACACAGACCCTCACTCACAAAGACACACTCACTCACACAGTCACACACACAGACACTCACGCACACACAGACACTCACACACACACAGACATACACACACAGACACACACTCACAGACACACACACACTCACACACAGTCACTCACCCTCACTCACTCACACACACAGACACACATACAGACACTCTCACACATACACACACATACACATACTCACTCACACTCACTCACACACACACACACAGACACTCACTCATACACACAGACACTCACACATACAGACACACACATACACACACTCACGCACAGACACACACACAGACACACACATACACACACTCACACACACAGACACTCGCACACACAGGCACTCACACACACAGGCACTCACACACACCGGCACTCACACACCGACACACAGACACACACACTCACACACACACTGACACACACACACACTCACTCACACACACACACTCACTCACACACACACACAGACAAACACACACACACTCACTCACACAGACACTCACACACACACAGACACTCAGACACAGACACAGGCACACACTCACAGACACGCTCTCACATAGTCACACAGGCACACTCACACACAGTCACTCACACACACATACACACACACACATACACACAGATACTCACACACATACACACACTCACTCACACACACAGACACACACACAGATGCACTGTCACTCACAAACACACTCACACAAACACAGTCACACACACACACACACACACACAGAAACTCACACACACAGACTCTCACTCACTGACACACACACAGATACACACACTCGCACACAGTCACTCTCACACACACTCTCTCACACACACACACTCTCACACACACTCTCTCTCACACAGACAGACACACACACATACTCTCTCACAAACACACACTCTCTCATTCTCACACACACACACTCACACACACACTCATATACACACACACACACTCTCACACACACACACACTCATACACAGACACTCTCTCTCACACACACACTCTCACTCACACATTTGCACACACATACACTGACACACACACTCTCACACACACATACTCTCATACACACACACTCTCTCACACACACACTCTCTCACACACACTCACACGCACAGACACAGATATACACACTCACCCACACACACAGTCACTCACACTCTCAGACACACACATATATCACTCACACACACACAGACATACACAAACACAGACACACACACAGACACTACACTCACATACACACAGTCACTCACATACACACAGACACACTCACTCACTGACACAGAGACACACACTCATTCACACACACTCTCACACACACATACACCGACACACACATACATTCTCTCACATACAGACACGCACACATACACCAACACCACACACTCTCACACACAGACACACACACACTCACTCACACACACAGACAAACACATACACACTCACACACACACAGACACTCACACACAGACACAGACACACTCTCACATAGTCACACAGGCACACACACACACTCACTCACACACACACTCACACACAGATACTCACACACACAGTCACACACACAGACACACACACAGATGCACTGTCACTCACAAACACACTCACATACACACAGTCACTCACACACACAGACACACTCACTCACACACACACAGACACACTCTCACACACACAGACACACTCTCACACACACGGACACATACACACAGACACACACACAGACACACACACAGACACAGATATACACACTCACCCACACACACTCACAGACACACACACACATCACTCACACACACAAACACAGACACATACACAGTCACTCACACACAGACACAGACACTCACTCACTGACACAGAGACACACACTCACTGACACAGAGACACACACTCACTCACACACAGTCACACACACACAGACACACACAGTCACTCACACGCACAGACACACACATATACACACAGACACATACAGACACACACACACAGACACACACAGACACACACACACACAGATACACACACATACACCGACACACACATACATTCTCTCACATTGACATGCACACATACACCAACACCACACACACACGCAATCTCACACACACACTCACACCCACAGACACTCTCTCACACAGACACACACACACTCTCTCACACACACACACATACTGTCTCACACACACTCTCATACACACACACACACACACACTCACACAGACACACACACATTCACACACACACCTCACACACACACACACACACACAGACACACACACACTCTCACACACACAGACACACACACACACACTCTCTCACACACAGACACACGCGCACATACACACACACACTCTCTCTCACACACACACACTTACACACACACACTCACAAGACACACACAGACAGACACACACACTCTCACACACACAGGCACAGACACACACACACTCTCTCACACACAGGCACACACATTCTCTCTCTCACATACACGGACACACACACACTCTCTCACACACACAGACACACTCTCTCTCACACACACCCTTACACACACACTCACACACAAAGACACACTCACACACAGACACACACACACATACACCAACACACACACACTTTCTCACACACATACACTCTCACACACACATTCTCTCTTTCTCTCATATACACACACTCTTACACACACACTGACACACACACAATCGCATTCAAACACACTCTCACACACACTCTAACACACACAAACGCACACACACACTCACACACACATAGACACACACTCTCTCTCACACACACAGACACACATTCAGAGATAAACATTCACACACACACTCTCACGCACAGACACACTCACACACACAGACACGCTCACACACACAGACACGCTCACACACACAGACACACTCACACACACACACTCACACACACAGACACAGTCACACACACATTCACACTCACAATCACACACACACCCACTCACAAACACACACTCTGACACACACACAGACACACTCAGACAGAGAGACATTCATACACACACACAGAGGGCAGAGAGGGGGCAGTGTTAGAGAGTGATAGGGGGCAGTGTTACAGAGAGAGAGAGGGCAGTGTTACAGAGAGAGAGAGGGCAGTGTTACAGAGAGAGAGGGGGCAGTGTTACAAAGAGAGAGAGAGGGCAGTGTTACACAGAGAGAGGGGGCAGTGTTACAGAGAGAGAGAGGGCAGTGTTACAGAGAGAGAGGGGGCAGTGTTACAGAGAGAGAGAGGGCAGTGTTACAGAGAGAGAGAGGGCAGTGTTACAGAGAGAGAGGGGGCAGTGTTACAGAGAGAGACAGGGCAGTGTTACAGAGAGAGAGGGGGCAGTGTTACAGAGAGAGGGGGGGGCAGTGTTACAGAGAGAGAGAGGGCAGTGTTACAGAGAGAGAGGGCAGTGTTACAGAGAGAGAGGGCAGTGTTACAGAGACAGAGAGGAGGCAGTGTTACAGAGAGAGAGGGCAGTGTTACAGAGAGAGGGGGCAGTGTTACAGAGAGAGAGGGGGCAGTGTTACAGAGAGAGAGGGGGCAGTGTTACAGAGAGAGAAGGCAGTGTTACAGAGAGAGAGAGGGCAGTGTTACAGAGAGAGAGAGAGAGGGGGCAGTGTTACAGAGAGAGAGGGGGCAGTGTTACAGAGAGAGAGGGCAGTGTTACAGAGAGAGAGAGGGCAGTGTTACAGAGAGAGAGAGGGCAGTGTTACAGAGAGAGAGGGGGGGCAGTGTTACAGAGAGAGAGGGGGCAGTGGAACAGAGAGAGAGAGGGGGCAGTGTTACAGAGAGAGAGGGCAGTGTTACAGAGAGAGAGGGGGCAGTGTTACAGAGAGAGAGAGGGGGCAGTGTTACAGAGAGAGAGGGCAGTGTTACAGAGAGAGAGGGGGGCAGTGTTACAGAGAGAGGGGGCAGTGTTACAGAGAGAGAGGGGGCAGTGTTACAGAGAGAGAGAGGGCAGTGTTACAGAGAGAGAGGGGGCAGTGTTACAGAGAGAGAGAGGGCAGTGTTACAGAGAGAGAGGGGGCAGTGTTACAGAGAGAGAGGGGGCAGTGTTACAGAGAGAGACAGGGCAGTGTTACAGAGAGAGGGGGCAGTGTTACAGAGAGAGAGAGGGGGCAGTGTTACAGAGAGAGAGGGGGCAGTGTTACAGAGAGAGAGGGGGCAGTGTTACAGAGAGAGAGAGGGGGCAGTGTTACAGAGAGAGAGGGGGCAGTGTTACAGAGAGAGAGGGGGCAGTGTTACAGAGAGAGAGGGCAGTGTTACAGAGAGAGAGAGGGCAGTGTTACAGAGAGAGGGGGCAGTGTTACAGAGAGAGAGGGGGCAGTGTTACAGAGAGAGACAGGGCAGTGTTACAGAGAGAGGGGGCAGTGTTACAGAGAGAGAGGGGGCAGTGTTACAGAGAGAGGGGGCAGTGTTACAGAGAGAGAGGGGGCAGTGTTACAGAGAGAGAGGGGGCAGTGTTACAGAGAGAGAGAGGGGGCAGTGTTACAGAGAGAGAGAGGGCAGTGTTACAGAGAGAGAGAGGGCAGTGTTACAGAGAGAGAGGGGGCAGTGTTACAGAGAGAGAGAGGGCAGTGTTACAGAGAGAGAGAGAGAGGGGGCAGTGTTACAGAGAGAGGGGGGGCAGTGTTACAGAGAGAGAGGGGGCAGTGTTACAGAGAGAGAGGGGGCAGTGTTACAGAGAGAGAGAGAGGGCAGTGTTACAGAGAGAGAGGGGGCAGTGTTACAGAGAGAGAGGGGGCAGTGTTACAGAGAGAGAGAGGGCAGTGTTACAGAGAGAGAGAGGGCAGTGTTACAGAGAGAGAGAGAGAGAGGGGGCAGTGTTACAGAGAGAGAGGGGGCAGTGTTACAGAGAGAGAGGGGGCAGTGTTACAGAGAGAGAGGGGGCAGTGTTACAGAGAGAGAGAGAGCAGTGTTACAGAGAGAGGGGGCAGTGTTACAGAGAGAGAGAGGGCAGTGTTACAGAGAGAGAGGGGGCAGTGTTACAGAGAGAGAGAGGGCAGTGTTACAGAGAGAGAGAGGGGGCAGTGTTACAGAGAGAGAGAGGGCAGTGTTACAGAGAGAGAGGGGGCAGTGTTACAGAGAGAGAGAGGGCAGTGTTTCAGAGAGAGGGGGCAGTGTTACAGAGAGAGAGGAAGCAGTGTTACAGAGAGAGAGGGGGCAGTGTTACAGAGAGAGAGGGGGCAGTGTTACAGAGAGAGAGAGGGGGCAGTGTTACAGAGAGAGGGGGCAGTGTTACAGAGAGAGAGGGGGCAGTGTTACAGAGAGAGGGGGCAGTGTTACAGAGAGAGAGCGGGCAGTGATACAGAGAGAGAGGGGGCAGTGTTACAGAGAGAGAGGGCAGTGTGACAGAGAGAGAGAGGGCAGTGTTACAGAGAGAGAGGGGGCAGTGTTACAGAGAGAGGGGGCAGTGTTACAGAGAGAGAGGGGGCAGTGATACAGAGAGAGAGGGGGCAGTGTTACAGAGAGAGAGAGGGCAGTGTTACAGAGAGAGAGAGGGGGCAGTGTTACAGAGAGAGGGGGGGGCAGTGTTACAGAGAGAGAGGGCAGTGTTACAGAGAGAGAGAGGGGGCAGTGTTACAGAGAGAGGGGGGGCAGTGTTACAGAGAGAGGGCAGTGTTACAGAGAGAGAGAGGGCAGTGTTACAGAGAGAGAGAGGGCAGTGTTACAGAGAGAGGGGGCAGTGTTACAGAGAGAGAGGGGGCAGTGTTACAGAGAGAGAGGGGGCAGTGTTACAGAGAGAGAGGGCAGTGTTACAGAGAGAGAGGGGGCAGTGTTACAGAGAGAGAGGGCAGTGTTACAGAGAGAGAGAGGGCAGTGTTACAGAGAGAGAGAGGGGGCAGTGTTACAGAGAGAGAGAGGGCAGTGTTACAGAGAGAGAGGGCAGTGTTACAGAGAGAGAGGGGGCTGGGATACAGAGAGAGAGGGGGCAGTGTTACAGAGAGAGAGGGGGCAGTGTTACAGAGAGAGAGAGGGCAGTGTTACAGAGAGAGAGGGCAGTGTTACAGAGAGAGAGGGGGCTGTGATACAGAGAGAGAGGGGGCAGTGTTACAGAGAGAGAGAGGGCAGTGTTACAGAGAGAGAGGGGGCAGTGTTACAGAGAGAGGGGGGGCAGTGTTACAGAGAGAGAGGGCAGTGTTACAGAGAGAGGGGGCAGTGTTACAGAGAGAGAGAGGGCAGTGTTACAGAGAGAGAGAGGGCAGTGTTACAGAGAGAGGGGGCAGTGTTACAGAGAGAGAGGGGGCAGTGTTACAGAGAGAGAGAGAGCAGTGTTACAGAGAGAGAGGGGGCAGTGTTACAGAGAGAGAGAGGGCAGTGTTACAGAGAGAGAGAGGGCAGTGTTACAGAGAGAGAGGGGGCAGTGTTACAGAGAGAGAGGGGGCAGTGTTACAGAGAGAGAGGGGGCAGTGTTACAGAGAGAGAGGGCAGTGTTACAGAGAGAGAGGGGGCAGTGTTACAGAGAGAGAGGGGGCAGTGTTACAGAGAGAGAGGGCAGTGTTACAGAGAGAGAGGGGGCAGTGTTACAGAGAGAGGGGGCAGTGTTACAGAGAGAGAGGGGGCAGTGTTACAAAGAGAGAGGGGGCAGTGTTACAGAGAGAGGGGGCAGTGTTACAGAGAGAGAGGGGGCAGTGTTACAGAGAGAGAGAGGTGGCAGTGTTACAGAGAGAGAGGGGGCAGTGTTACAGAGAGAGAGGGGGCAGTGTTACAGAGAGAGAGGGCAGTGTTACAGAGAGAGAGGGGGCAGTGTTACAGAGAGAGGGGGCAGTGTTACAGAGAGAGAGGGGGCAGTGTTACAGAGAGAGAGGGGGCAGTGTTACAGAGAGAGAGGGGGCAGTGTTACAGAGAGAGACGGGGCAGTGTTACAGAGAGAGAGAGGGCAGTGTTACAGAGAGAGAGGGGGCAGTGTTACAGAGAGAGAGGGGGCTGTGTTACAGAGAGAGAGAGAGAGGGGGCAGTGTTACAGAGAGAGGGGGCAGTGTTACAGAGAGAGAGATGGCAGTGTTACAGAGAGAGAGATGGCAGTGTTACAGAGAGAGAGAGGGCAGTGTTACAGAGAGAGAGGGGGCTGTGTTACAGAGAGAGAGAGGGCAGTGTTAAAGAGAGAGAGAGGGCAGTGTTACAGAGAGAGAGGGCAGTGTTACAGAGAGAGAGGGCAGTGTTACAGAGAGAAGGGGCAGTGTTACAGAGAGAGAGAGGGCAGTGTTACAGAGAGAGAGAGGGCAGTGTTACAGAGAGAGAGAGAGGGGGCAGTGTTACAGAGAGAGAGGGGGCAGTGTTACAGAGAGAGAGAGAGGGCAGTGTTACAGAGAGAGAGGGGACAGTGTTACAGAGAGAGAGAGGGCAGTGTTACAGAGAGAGAGGGGGCAGTGTTACAGAGAGAGAGGGGGCAGTGTTACAGAGAGAGGGGGAGCAGTGTTACAGAGAGAGAGAGGGCAGTGTTACAGAGAGAGAGAGGGGGCAGTGTTACAGAGAGAGAGGGGGCAGTGTTACAGAGAGAGAGGGGGCAGTGTTACAGAGAGAGAGAGGGCAGTGTTACAGAGAGAGAGGGGGCAGTGTTACAGAGAGAGAGAGGGGGCAGTGTTACAGAGAGAGAGGGGGCAGTGTTACAGAGAGAGAGAGGGCAGTGTTACAGAGAGAGAGAGGGCAGTGTTACAGAGAGAGAGGGGGCAGTGTTACAGAGAGAGAGGGCAGTGTTACAGAGAGAGAGGGGGCAGTGTTACAGAGAGAGAGAGGGGGCAGTGTTACAGAGAGAGAGGGGGCAGTGTTACAGAGAGAGAGGGGGCAGTGTTACAGAGAGAGAGGGCAGTGTTACAGAGAGAGAGGGGGCAGTGTTACAGAGAGAGAGGGGGCAGTGTTACAGAGAGAGAGGGGGCAGTGTTACAGAGAGAGAGAGGGCAGTGTTACAGAGAGAGAGGGGGCAGTGTTACAGAGAGAGAGGGCAGTGTTACAGAGAGAGAGAGGGGGCAGTGTTACAGAGAGAGAGGGGGCAGTGTTACAGAGAGAGGGGGGGCAGTGTTACAGAGAGAGAGAGGGCAGTGTTACAGAGAGAGGGGGGGGCAGTGTTACAGAGAGAGAGGGGGCAGTGTTACAGAGAGAGAGGGGGCAGTGTTACAGAGAGAGAGAGGGCAGTGTTACAGAGAGAGAGGGGGCAGTGTTACAGAGAGAGAGGGGGCAGTGTTACAGAGAGAGAGAGGGCAGTGTTACAGAGAGAGAGGGGGCAGTGTTACAGAGAGAGAGAGGGCAGTGTTACAGAGAGAGAGGGGGCAGTGTTACAGAGAGAGAGGGCAGTGTTACAGAGAGAGAGGGGGCAGTGTTACAGAGAGAGAGGGCAGTGTTACAGAGAGAGAGGGGGCAGTGTTACAGAGAGAGAGAGGGGGCAGTGTTACAGAGAGAGAGGGGGCAGTGTTACAGAGAGAGAGGGGGCAGTGTTACAGAGAGAGAGGGCAGTGTTACAGAGAGAGAGGGGGGCAGTGTTACAGAGAGAGAGGGGGCAGTGTTACAGAGAGAGAGGGGGCAGTGTTACAGAGAGAGAGGGCAGTGTTACAGAGAGAGAGAGGGCAGTGTTACAGAGAGAGAGGGGGCAGTGTTACAGAGAGAGAGGGGGCAGTGTTACAGAGAGAGAGGGGGCAGTGTTACAGAGAGAGGGGGCAGTGTTGCAGAGAGAGAGGGGCAGTGTTACAGAGAGAGAGAGGGGGCAGTGTTACAGAGAGAGAGGGGGCAGTGTTACAGAGAGAGAGAGGGCAGTGTTACAGAGAGAGGGGACAGTGTTACAGAGAGAGAGACAGGGCAGTGTTACAGAGAGAGAGGGCAGTGTTACAGAGAGAGAGAGGGCAGTGTTACAGAGAGAGAGGGGGCAGTGTTACAGAGAGAGGGGGCAGTGTTACAGAGAGAGAGAGGGCAGTGTTACAGAGAGTGAGGGGGCAGTGTTACAGAGAGACAGGGCAGTGTTACAGAGAGAGAGGGGGCAGTGTTACAGAGAGAGAGAGGGCAGTGTTACAGAGAGAGGGGGCAGTGTTACAGTGAGAGAGGGGGGCAGTGTTACAGAGAGAGAGGGCAGTGTTACAGAGAGAGAGGGGGCAGTGTTACAGAGAGAGGGGGCAGTGTTACAGAGAGAGGGGGCAGTGTTACAGAGAGAGAGGGCAGTGTTACAGAGAGAGAGAGGGCAGTGTTACAGAGAGAGAGGGGGCAGTGTTACAGAGAGAGAGAGGGCAGTGTTACAGAGAGAGAGAGGGGGCAGTGTTACAGAGAGAGAGAGGGGGCAGTGTTACAGAGAGAGAGGGCAGTGTTACAGAGAGAGAGGGGGCAGTGTTACAGAGAGAGAGAGGGCAGTGTTACAGAGAGAGAGGGGGGCAGTGTTACAGAGAGAGAGGGGGCAGTGTTACAGAGAGAGAGGGCAGTGTTACAGAGAGAGAGGGGGCAGTGTTACAGAGAGAGAGAGGGGGCAGTGTTACAGAGAGAGAGGGGGGCAGTGTTACAGAGAGAGAGGGGGCAGTGTTACAGAGAGAGGGGGTAGTGTTACAGAGAGAGAGGGGGCAGTGTTACAGAGAGAGAGGGCAGTGTTACAGAGAGAGAGGGCAGTGTTACAGAGAGAGAGGGGGGGCAGTGTTACAGAGAGAGGGGGCAGTGTTACAGAGAGAGAGGGCAGTGTTACAGAGAGAGAGGGGGCAGTGTTACAGAGAGAGAGGGCAGTGTTACAGAGAGAGAGGGCAGTGTTACAGAGAGAGAGAGAGGGCAGTGTTACAGAGAGAGAGGGGGGCAGTGTTACAGAGAGAGGGGGCCAGAGTTACAGAGAGAGAGAGGGGGCAGTGTTACAGAGAGAGAGGGGCAGTGTTACAGAGAGAGGGGGCAGTGTTACAGAGAGAGAGGGGGCAGTGTTACAGAGAGAGAGGGGGCAGTGTTACAGAGAGAGAGAGGGCAGTGTTACAGAGAGAGAGGGGGCAGTGTTACAGAGAGAGAGGGGGCAGTGTTACAGAGAGAGAGAGGGCAGTGTTACAGAGAGAGAGAGGGCAGTGTTACAGAGAGAGAGAGGGGGGCAGTGTTACAGAGAGAGAGAGGGCAGTGTTACAGAGAGAGAGGGGGCAGTGTTACAGAGAGAGAGGGGGCAGTGTTACAGAGAGAGAGGGTGCAGCGTTACAGAGAGAGAGAGGGCAGCGTTACAGAGAGAGAGGGGGCAGTGTTACAGAGAGAGAGGGGGCAGTGTTACAGAGAGAGAGAGGGCAGTGTTACAGAGAGAGAGGGGGCAGTGTTACAGAGAGAGAGAGGGCAGTGTTACAGAGAGAGAGAGGGCAGTGTTACAGAGAGAGAGGGGGCAGTGTTACAGTGAGAGAGGGGGCAGTGTTACAGAGAGAGAGGGGGCAGTGTTACAGAGAGAGAGAGGGCAGTGTTACAGAGAGAGAGGGGGCAGTGTTACAGAGAGAGAGAGGGCAGTGTTACAGAGAGAGAGGGGGCAGTGCTACAGAGAGAGAGATGAGAGGGGGCAGTGTTACAGAGAGAGAGAGGGCAGTGTTACAGAGAGAGAGGGGGCAGTGTTACAGAGAGAGAGAGGGGCAGTGTTACAGAGAGAGAGAGGGCAGTGTTACAGAGAGAGAGGGGGCAGTGTTACAGAGAGAGAGGGGGCAGTGTTACAGTGAGAGAGGGGGCAGTGTTACAGAGAGAGAGGGGGCAGTGTTACAGAGAGAGAGAGGGCAGTGTTACAGAGAGAGAGAGGGCAGTGTTACAGAGAGAGAGGGGGCAGTGTTACAGTGAGAGAGGGGGCAGTGTTACAGAGAGAGAGGGGGCAGTGTTACAGAGAGAGAGAGGGCAGTGTTACAGAGAGAGAGGGGGCAGTGTTACAGAGAGAGAGGGCAGTGTTACAGAGAGAGAGGGGGCAGTGCTACAGAGAGAGAGAGGGGGCAGTGTTACAGAGAGAGAGAGGGCAGTGTTACAGAGAGAGAGGGGGCAGTGTTACAGAGAGAGAGGGCAGTGTTACAGAGAGAGAGGGGGCAGTGCTACAGAGAGAGAGAGGGGGCAGTGTTACAGAGAGAGAGAGGGCAGTGTTACAGAGAGAGAGGGGGCAGTGTTACAGAGAGAGAGGGGACAGTGTTACAGAGAGAGAGAGGGCAGTGTTACAGAGAGAGAGGGGGCAGTGTTACAGAGAGAGAGGGGGCAGTGTTACAGAGAGAGAGGGGGCAGTGTTACAGAGAGAGAGGGGGCAATGTTACAGAGAGAGAGGGGGCAGTGTTACAGAGAGAGAGAGGGGCAGTGTTACAGAGAGAGAGAGGGGGCAGTGTTACAGAGAGAGAGAGGGCAGTGTTACAGAGAGAGAGAGGGGGCAGTGTTACAGAGAGAGGGGGCAGTGTTACAGAGAGAGAGAGGGCAGTGTTACAGAGAGAGAGGGGGCAGTGTTACAGAGAGAGAGGGGGCAGTGTTACAGAGAGAGAGGGGGCAGTGTTACAGAGAGAGAGGGCAGTGTTACAGAGAGAGAGGGGCAGTGTTACAGAGAGAGAGGGGGCAGTGTTACAGAGAGAGAGAGGGGGCAGTGTTACTGAGAGAGAGGGGGCAGTGTTACAGAGAGAGAGGGGGCAGTGTTACAGAGAGAGAGGGGGCAGTGTTACAGAGAGAGAGGGGGCAGCGTTACAGAGAGAGAGAGGGCAGTGTTACAGAGAGAGAGGGGGCAGTGTTACAGAGAGAGAGGGGGCAGTGTTACAGAGAGAGAGAGGGCAGTGTTACAGAGAGAGAGGGGGCAGTGTTACAGAGAGAGAGGGGGCAGTGTTACAGTGAGAGAGGGGGCAGTGTTACAGAGAGAGAGGGGGCAGTGTTACAGAGAGAGAGAGGGCAGTGTTACAGAGAGAGAGGGGGCAGTGTTACAGAGAGAGAGGGCAGTGTTACAGAGAGAGAGGGGGCAGTGTTACAGAGAGAGAGAGGGGGCAGTGTTACAGAGAGAGAGGGGGCAGTGTTACAGAGAGAGAGGGGGCAGTGTTACAGAGAGAGAGGGGGGCAGTGTTACAGAGAGAGAGGGGGCAGTGTTACAGAGAGAGAGGGGCAGTGTTACAGAGAGAGAGAGGGCAGTGTTACAGAGAGAGAGGGGGCAGTGTTACAGAGAGAGAGGGGGCAGTGTTACAGAGAGAGAGGGGGCAGTGTTACAGAGAGAGAGGGCAGTGTTACAGAGAGAGAGGGGGCAGTGTTTCAGAGAGAGAGGGGGCAGTGTTACAGAGAGAGAGAGGGCAGTGTTACAGAGAGAGAGGGGGCAGTGTTACAGAGAGAGAGGGGGCAGTGTTACAGAGAGAGAGGGGGCAGTGTTACAGAGAGAGAGGGGGCAGTGTTACAGAGAGAGAGGGGGCAGTGTTACAGAGAGAGAGGGGGCAGTGTTACAGAGAGAGAGGGGGCAGTGTTACAGAGAGAGGGGGCAGTGTTACAGAGAGAGAGGGGGCAGTGTTACAGAGAGAGAGGGGGCAGTGTTACAGAGAGAGAGAGGGCAGTGTTACAGAGAGAGAGAGGGGCAGTGTTACAGAGAGAGAGAGGGGGCAGTGTTACAGAGAGAGAGGGGGCAGTGTTACAGAGAGAGGGGGCAGTGGTACAGAGAGAGAGAGAGGGGGCAGTGTTACAGAGAGAGAGGGGGCAGTGTTACAGAGAGAGGGGGCAGTGTTACAGAGAGAGAGAGAGAGGGGGCAGTGTTACAGAGAGAGAGGGGGCAGTGTTACAGAGAGAGAGAGGGGGCAGTGTTACAGAGAGAGAGGGGCCAGTGTTACAGAGAGAGAGAGGGCAGTGTTACAGAGAGAGAGGGGGCAGTGTTACAGAGAGAGAGGGGGGCAGTGTTACAGAGAGAGAGGGGTCAGTGTTACAGAGAGAGAGGGGGCAGTGTTACAGAGAGAGAGGGGGGCAATGTTACAGAGAGAGAGGGGGCAGTGTTACAGAGAGAGAGGGCAGTGTTACAGAGAGAGAGGGGGCAGTGTTACAGAGAGAGAGGGGGCAGTGTTACAGAGAGAGGGGGCAGTGTTACAGAGAGAGAGACGGCAGTGTTACAGAGAGAGAGAGGGCAGTGTTACAGAGAGAGAGAGGGCAGTGTTACAGAGAGACAGGGCAGTGTTACAGAGAGAGAGGGGGCAGTGTTACAGAGAGAGAGAGGGGGCAGTGTTACAGAGAGAGAGGGGGCAGTGTTACAGAGAGAGAGGGGGCAGTGTTACAGAGAGAGAGGGCAGTGTTACAGAGAGAGAGAGGGGCAGTGTTACAGAGAGAGAGGGGGCAGTGTTACAGAGAGAGAGGGGGCAGTGTTACAGAGAGAGAGGGGGCAGTGTTACAGAGAGAGAGAGGGGGCAGTGTTACAGAGAGAGAGGGGGCAGTGTTACAGAGAGAGAGAGGGCAGTGTTACAGAGAGAGAGAGGGGGCAGTGTTACAGAGAGAGAGGGGGGCAGTGTTACAGAGAGAGAGAGGGCAGTGTTACAGAGAGAGAGGGGCAGTGTTACAGAGAGAGAGGGGGCAGTGTTACAGAGAGAGAGGGGGCAGTGTTACAGAGAGAGAGAGGGCAGTGTTACAGAGAGAGAGGGGGCAGTGTTACAGAGAGAGAGGGGGCAGTGTTACAGAGAGAGAGGGGGCAGTTTTACAGAGAGAGGGGGGGCAGTGTTACAGAGAGAGAGAGGGGGCAGTGTTACAGAGAGAGAGGGGGCAGTGTTACAGAGAGAGAGGGGGCAGTGTTACAGAGAGAGGGGGCAGTGTTACAGAGAGAGAGGGGGCAGTGTTACAGAGAGAGAGGGGGCAGTGTTACAGAGAGAGAGGGGGCAGTGTTACAGAGAGAGAGGGGGCAGTGTTACAGAGAGAGAGGGCAGTGTTACAGAGTGAGAGGGGGCAGTGTTACAGAGAGAGAGGGGGGCAGTGTTACAGAGAGAGAGAGGGGGCAGTGTTACAGAGAGAGAGAGGGGGCAGTGTTACAGAGAGAGAGGGGGCAGTGTTACAGAGAGAGAGTGGGCAATGTTACAGAGAGAGAGGGGGCAGTGTTACAGAGAGATAGAGGGCAGTGTTACAGAGAGAGAGAGGGGGCAGTGTTACAGAGAGAGAGGGCAGTGTTACAGAGAGAGAGGGGGCAGTGTTACAGAGAGAGAGGGGGCAGTGTTACAGAGAGAGAGAGGGCAGTGTTACAGAGAGAGAGGGGGCAGTGTTACAGAGAGAGAGGGCAGTGTTACAGAGAGAGAGGGGGCAGTGCTACAGAGAGAGGGGGCACTGTTACAGAGAGAGAGGGGGCAGTGTTACAGAGAGAGGGGGGCAGTGTTACAGAGAGAGAGGGGGCAGTGTTACAGAGAGAGGGGGCAGTGTTACAGAGAGAGAGAGGGCAGTGTTACAGAGAGAGAGGGGGCAGTGTTACAGAGAGAGAGGGGGCAGTGTTACAGAGAGAGAGGGGGCAGTGTTACAGAGAGAGAGGGGGCAGTGTTACAGAGAGAGGGGGCAGTGTTACAGAGAGAGAGAGGGCAGTGTTACAGAGAGAGAGGGGGCAGTGTTACACAGAGAGAGGGGGGCAGTGTTACAGAGAGAGGGGGCAGTGTTACACAGAGAGAGAGGGCAGTGTTACAGAGAGAGAGGGGGCAGTGTTACAGAGAGAGAGTGGGCAGTGTTACAGAGAGAGAGGGGGCAGTGTTACAGAGAGAGAGAGGGCAGTGTTACAGGAGAGAGAGGGGGGCAGTGTTACAGAGAGAGAGGGGCAGTGTTACAGAGAGAGAGGGGGCAGTGTTACAGAGAGAGAGGGGGCAGTGTTACAGAGAGAGAGAGGGCAGTGTTACAGAGAGAGAGGGGCAGTGTTACAGAGAGAGAGAGGGGGCAGTGTTACAGAGAGAGAGAGGGGGCAGTGTTACAGAGAGAGGGGGCAGTGTTACAGAGAGGGAGGGCAGTGTTACAGAGAGAGAGAGGGCAGTGTTACAGAGAGAGAGGGGGCAGTGTTACAGAGAGAGAGGGGGCAGTGTTACAGAGAGAGAGGGCAGTGTTACAGAGAGAGAGAGGGCAGTGTTACAGAGAGAGAGGGGGCAGTGTTACAGAGAGAGAGAGGGGGCAGTGTTACAGAGAGAGGGGGGCAGTGTTACAGAGAGAGAGGGGCAGTGTTACAGAGAGGGGGCAGTGTTACAGAGAGAGAGGGGGCAGTGTTACAGAGAGAGGGGGCAGTGTTACAGAGAGAGAGGGGGCAGTGTTACAGAGAGAGAGAGGGCAGTGTTACAGAGAGAGAGAGGGCAGTGTTACAGAGAGACAGGGCAGTGTTACAGAGAGAGAGAGGGGCAGTGTTACAGAGAGAGAGGGGGCAGTGTTACAGAGAGAGAGAGGGGGGCAGTGTTACAGAGAGAGAGGGGGCAGTGTTACAGAGAGAGAGAGGGCAGTGTTACAGAGAGACAGGGGCAGTGTTACAGAGAGAGAGAGGGGGCAGTGTTACAGAGAGAGAGGGGGCAGTGTTACAGAGAGAGAGGGGGCAGTGTTACAGAGAGAGGGGGCAGTGTTACAGAGAGAGAGAGGGCAGTGTTACAGAGAGAGGGGGCAGTGTTACAGAGAGAGAGGGGGCAGTGTTACAGAGAGAGGGGGCAGTGTTACAGAGAGAGAGGGGGCAGTGTTACAGAGAGAGAGGGGGCAGTGTTACAGAGAGAGGGGGCAGTGTTACAGAGAGAGGGGGCAGTGTTACAGAGAGAGAGGGCAGTGTTACAGAGAGAGAGAGGGCAGTGTTACAGAGAGAGAGGGCAGTGTTACAGAGAGAGAGAGAGGGCAGTGTTACAGAGAGAGAGGGGGCAGTGTTACAGAGAGAGAGGGGGGCAGTGTTACAGAGAGAGAGAGGGCAGTGTTACAGAGAGAGAGAGGGCAGTGTTACAGAGAGAGAGGGGCAGTGTTACAGAGAGAGGGGGCAGTGTTACAGAGAGAGAGGGCAGTGTTTCAGAGAGAGAGAGGGCAGTGTTACAGAGAGACAGGGGGCAGTGTTACAGAGAGAGAGAGGGCAGTGTTACAGAGAGAGAGGGGGCAGTGTTACAGAGAGAGAGAGGGGGCAGTGTTACAGAGAGAGAGGTGGCAGTGTTACAGAGAGAGAGGGGCAGTGTTACAGAGAGAGAGAGGGCAGTGTTACAGAGAGAGAGGGGGCAGTGTTACAGAGAGAGAGGGGGCAGTGTTACAGAGAGAGGGGGGCAGTGTTACAGAGAGAGAGAGGGCAGTGTTACAGAGAGAGAGGGGGCAGTGTTACAGAGAGAGAGGGGGCAGTGTTACAGAGAGAGAGGGGGCAGTGTTACAGAGAGAGAGAGGGCAGTGTTACAGAGAGAGAGGGGCAGTGTTACAGAGAGAGAGGGGGCAGTGTTACAGAGAGAGGGGGCAGTGTTACAGAGAGAGAGGGGGCAGTGTTACAGAGAGAGAGGGGGCAGTGTTACAGAGAGAGAGGGGGCAGTGTTACAGAGAGAGGGGCAGTGTTACAGAGAGAGAGTGGGCAGTGTTACAGAGAGAGAGAGGGCAGTGTTACAGAGAGAGACAGGGGCAGTGTTACAGAGAGAGAGGGGCAGTGTTACAGAGAGAGAGGGGGCAGTGTTACAGAGAGAGAGGGGGCAGTGTTACAGAGAGAGAGGGGGCAGTGTTACAGAGAGAGAGAGGGCAGTGTTACAGAGAGAAGGGGCAGTGTTACAGAGAGAGAGAGGGGGCAGTGTTACAGAGAGAGGGGGGCAGTGTTACAGAGAGAGAGGGGGCAGTGTTACAGAGAGAGAGGGGGCAGTGTTACAGAGAGAGAGGGGGCAGTGTTACAGAGAGAGAGGGGGCAGTGTTACAGAGAGAGAGAGGGGCAGTGTTACAGAGAGAGGGGGCAGTGTTACAGAGAGAGAGGGGGCAGTGTTACAGAGAGAGGGGGCAGTGTTACAGAGAGAGAGGGGCAGTGTTACAGAGAGAGGGGGCAGTGTTACAGAGAGAGAGGGGGCAGTGTTACAGAGAGAGAGGGGGCAGTGTTACAGAGAGAGAGGGGGCAGTGTTACAGAGAGAGAGGGGGCAGTGTTACAGAGAGAGAGAGGGGCAGTGTTACAGAGAGAGAGAGGGGGCAGTGTTACAGAGAGAGAGAGGGGCAGTGTTACAGAGAGAGAGGGGGCAGTGTTACAGAGAGAGGGGGCAGTGTTACAGAGAGAGGGGGCAGTGTTACAGAGAGAGAGGGGGCAGTGTTACAGAGAGAGAGGGGCAGTGTTACAGAGAGAGAGGGGCAGTGTTACAGAGAGAGAGGGGGCAGTGTTACAGAGAGAGAGGGGGCAGTGTTACAGAGAGAGAGAGGGGCAGTGTTACAGAGAGAGAGGGGGCAGTGTTACAGAGAGAGAGGGGGCAGTGTTACAGAGAGAGAGGGGGCAGTGTTACAGAGAGAGAGGGGCAGTGTTACAGAGAGAGAGGGGGCAGTGTTACAGAGAGAGAGGGGGCAGTGTTACAGAGAGAGAGGGGGCAGTGTTACAGAGAGAGAGGGGGCAGTGTTACAGAGAGAGAGGGGGCAGTGTTACAGAGAGAGAGGGGGCAGTGTTACAGAGAGAGGGGGGCAGTGTTACAGAGAGAGAGAGGGGGCAGTGTTACAGAGAGAGAGGGGGCAGTGTTACAGAGAGAGAGGGGGCAGTGTTACAGAGAGAGGGGGCAGTGTTACAGAGAGAGAGGGGGCAGTGTTACAGAGAGAGAGGGGGCAGTGTTACAGAGAGAGAGGGGGCAGTGTTACAGAGAGAGAGAGGGGCAGTGTTACAGAGAGAGAGGGGCAGTGTTACAGAGAGAGAGGGGGCAGTGTTACAGAGAGAGAGGGGGCAGTGTTACAGAGAGAGAGAGGGGGCAGTGTTACAGAGAGAGAGAGGGGGCAGTGTTACAGAGAGAGAGGGGGCAGTGTTACAGAGAGAGAGTGGGCAGTGTTACAGAGAGAGAGGGGGCAGTGTTACAGAGAGATAGAGGGCAGTGTTACAGAGAGAGAGAGGGGGCAGTGTTACAGAGAGAGAGGGCAGTGTTACAGAGAGAGAGGGGGCAGTGTTACAGAGAGAGAGGGGGGGCAGTGTTACAGAGAGAGAGAGGGCAGTGTTACAGAGAGAGAGGGGGCAGTGTTACAGAGAGAGAGGGCAGTGTTACAGAGAGAGAGGGGGCAGTG
>NW_028270278.1:162500-188804 GCF_037043375.1 Chiloscyllium plagiosum | reverse complement strand
CTCTCACCCTCCCTCCCTCTCTCCCTCTCACCCACCCTCCCCCTCTCTCCCTCTCTCCCTCCCTCCCTCTCCCTCCCTCTCTCTCTCTCCCCCCTCTCTCCCCCTCTCTCTCTCTCTCTCCGTCCCTCTCCCTCCCTCCCTCTCTCTCCCTCTCTCTCCCTCTCTCTCCCTCTCTCTCCCTCTCTCTCCCTCTCTCCCTCCCTCCCTCTCTCTCTCTCCCTCCCTCCCTCTCACCCTCTCACCCTCCCTCCCTCTCTCCCTCTCACCCTCCCTCCCCCTCTCTCCCTCTCTCCCTCCCTCTCTCCCTCTCTCTCTCCCTCCCTCCCTCTCTCCCTCTCTCCCTCTCACCCTCCCTCCCCCTCTCTCCCCTCCCTCCCTCCCTCTCTCTCTCCCTCCTCTTTCTCTCTCTGCCTCTATCTATCTCCCCCTCTCTCTCCTTCTCCCTCCCTCTCTCTCTCCATCTCCCTGTCTCTCTCTCTCCCCCCATTTCTCTCTCTCTCTCTCCCCCCCATTTCTCTCTCTCTCTCCCCCCATTTCTCTCTCTCTCTCCCCATTTCTCTCTCTCTTTCCCCCCATTTCTCTCTCTCTCTCTCTCTCTCTCTCTCTCCGCCCTCCCTCTCTTCCTCCCCATCCTTCTCTCTGACAGACAAACACAGGAGCAGCAGGAGGCCATTCAACCCCTCGATCCTACTCTGCCCCACGTTAAGACCATAGCTGAGCTTTGCACTGACTCTCTTTGCCCAACTGGGCCCACGTCCCCTGCTGCCCTGAGCTGAATCGAACACTATCGGTCTCAGATTTAAATGTAGCCATTGAACCAGCATCGACTTCTGTTTGAGGAAGGGCGTTCTGACCCACTCCCTCCCTTCCTCTGTAAGTAGAAATCTCTCGGTATAATCTCTCCTGAACACGCTGGCCCTAGTATGGACGCTCTGTGCTCTCGTTCGAGAATCTCTAACCACCGCAACTCCTTTCTCTCGACCTCCCCTGTCTTTCCCTGTTAGTATCCCAAAGGTCACCCCTTAACCTTCTAAACTCGACGAAAATAACGGCCTGATTTGTCTAAGCTCTCCTCTCAACCGAACCTCGGTGGCCCAGGTAACGTTTACGTGAACCCACAATGCGCTCGGCCCAGGGACAATCTATCTTTCGTCAGGTAACTTGTCCACGTCTGCTCACAGTAAAACTGCAGCATAACGTCTGCTACCCGATACTCACAGAGTCGCAGAGATGTACAGCCTTCGGCCCGACCCGTCCATGCCGACCCAGATATCCCAACCCAATCTAGTCCCACCTGCCAGCACCCGGCCCATATCCCTCCAAACCCTTCCTATCCATACACCCATCCAAATGCCTCTTAAATGCTGTAATTGTACCAGCCTCCACCACTTCCTCTGGCAGCTCATTCCATACACGTACCACCCTCTGGGTGAAAAGGTTGCCCCTTAGGTCTCTTTTATATCTTTCCCCTCTCACCCTAAACCTATGCCCCTCTAGTTCTGGATTCCCCCACCCCAGGGACAAGACTTTGTCTATTTATCCTATCCATGCCCCTCATGATTTTATAAACCTCTATAAGGTCACCCCTCAGCCTCCGACGCTCCAGGGAAAACAGCCCCAGCCTGTTCAGCCTCTCCCTGTAGCTCAGACCCTCCAACCCTGGCAACATCCTTGTAAATCTTTTCTGAACCCTTTCAAGTTTCACAACATCTTTCCGATAGGAAGGAGACCAGAATTGCACACAATATTCCAACAGTGGCCTAACCAATATCCTGTACAGCCGCAACATGACCTCCCAACTCCTGTACTCAATACTCTGACCAATAAAGGAAAGCATACCAAACGCTGCCTTCACTATCCTATCTACCTGCGACTCCACTTTCAAGGAGCTATGAACCTGCACTCCAAGGTCTCTTTGTTCAGCAACACTCCCTCGGACCTTACCATTAAGTGTAGAAGTCCTGCTAAGATTTGCTTTCCCAAAATGCAGCACCTCTCGTTTATCCGAATTAAACTCCATCTGCCACTTCTCAGCCCATTGGCCCATCTGGTCCAGACCCTGTTGTAATCTGAGGTAACCCACTCCGCTGTCCACTACCCCTCCAATTTTGGTGTCATCTGCAAACTCACTAACTGTACCTCTTATGCTCGCATCCAAATCCTTTCTGAAATCCAGCCCTTTAGCTACAGAGGGACAGAACCCTATTAGCCTGTTTTACTGTGTTCTGTCCCTGTTTGTGATATTTGAGACTGAACCTCCCAATCCCATTGGATATTTGAGACTGAACCTCCCAATCCCATTGGATATTTGAGACTGAACCTCCCAATCCCATTGGATATCTGCTGAGTTGGACTTTGAGCATTTTAAGAAATACCCACAATGCATTCCTTTCTCAGTGTGAGATGGAGAACCCGCACTTATTAACATCCATCTCCCACAGCTTCACCCACTCAGCTCATCCAGCGAGATCCCTGACGGATTTCCTGCTGTTGGCACCTCTGTTTACAATGCTGCCCACGTTTGTGTCTCACACTCACACACTCACTCACTCACTCACTCACACAGTCTCACACACACACACACACACTCACACAGTGACACACACACTCACTCACACACTCACTCACTCACTCACTCACACAGTCTCACACACACACACACACACTCACACAGTGACACACACACTCACTCACTCACTCACACAGACACACACACAGTGACACACACACTCACTCACTCACTCACTCACACAGTCTCACACACACACACTCACACAGTGACACACACTCACTCACTCACTCACACAGACACACACACAGTGACACACACACTCACTCACTCACTCACTCACACAGACACACACTCTCACAGTGAAACACACACTCACACACTCACTCACTCACACAGACACACACACTCACACAGTGACACACACACTCACTCACACAGTCACACACACACTCACTCACACAGACACGCACACACACACTCACTCACTCACACAGTTAGACACACACACTCACTCACTCACACAGACACACACACTCACACAGTCACACACACACACTCACTCACACTGTCACACACACACACACTCACTCACTCACACAGTCACACACACACACTCACACAGTCACACACACAGTCACACACACACACTCACTCACTCACACAGTTAGACACACACTCACTCACTCACTCACACAGTCACACACACACACTCACTCACTCACAGTTAGACAAACACACACACTCACACAGTCACACACACTCACACAGTCACACACACACTCACACACAAAAACAGACACACACTCACTCACTCACTCACACAGACACACTCACACAGTGACACACACACACACTCACACAGTCACACACACACACAGTCACACACACACTCACACACACACTCACTCACACAGTCACACACACACACTCACACAGTCACACACACACACAGTCTCACACACACACACTCACACAGTCACACACACTCTCACAGTCACAGTCACACTCACACAGACACACACACAGACACAGGCACACTCACAGACACACACACTCACACACAGATACACACACAGAATCTCATGCACAGACACACAGACACAGACACTCACACACAGACACATTCACACACTCTCACACAGACACTCACACTCACACAGACACTCACACACAGACACACACTCACAAACACACTCACACACAGACACTGACACACACACACAGACACACTCACACACAGACACACACACACACACACAGACACTCACACACAGACACACACTCACAAACACACTCACACACAGACACTGACACACACACACAGACACACTCACACACAGACACACACACACACACAGAGACACTAACACACACACACACAGACACTCACACACAGACACACACAGACACACTCACACACAGACACTCACACACACACTCACACACACACACTCACACAGACACAGACACTTACATAGGCACACACTCACTCACACACAAACACACACAGAGGCACTTTCAGACACAGACACACACACACACTCACACACACACTCACACACAGACACAGACACTCACACAGACACACACACACACAGACACTCACATTCACACACACTTACACACACTCACACACAGACACACACACAGACACACACTCACACACAGACAGTCACACACACACTCACAGACAGACAGACACACACACACTCACACAGAGACACACACACAGACACACAGGCACACACACATTCATTCACACACACACAGACACACACACACAGACATTCACACAGACACTCACACACACAGACACACACACACGGACACACTCCCACACAGACACACTCACACAGACACTCACGCTCACACACAGACAGTCACACATACACACACGCACAGACACTCACACACAGAGACTCACTGTCTCACACACACGCACACCCACACACACACACACTCCCTCCCACACACAGACACACACAGACATACACACTCACACACAAACACACTCACACACACAGACACAAACACTCACACACAGACACAAATACTCACACACATAGACACACTCACACAGACACACACACAATCACACTCACACAGACACACACACTCACAGACGCACATACACACAGACACTCACACACTCACACACAGACACACACACACTCACACACAGACACTCACACACTCACACACAGACACACACACACAGTCACACACACACTCACTCACACAGTCACACACACACAGTCACACACACACTCACACAGTCACACACACACACACTCACACAGTCACACACACTCACACAGTCACACTCACAGACACACACACTCACACACAGATACACACACAGAATCTCATGCACAGACACACTCACACAGACACTCACACACAGACACACACTCACAAACATACTCACACACAGACACTGACACACACACAGAGACACTAACACACACACACACAGACACTCACACACAGACACACACAGACACACTCACACACAGACACTCACACACACACTCACACACACACACTCACACAGACACAGACACTTACACAGGCACACACTCACTCACACACAAACACACACAGAGGCACTTTCAGACACAGACACACACACACACTCACACACACACTCACACACAGACACAGACACTCACATTCACACACACTCACACACACTCACACACAGACACACACACAGAAACACACTCACACACAGACAGTCACACACACACTCACAGACAGACAGACACACACACACTCACACAGAGACACACACAGACATAGACACACACACACAGACACACAGGCACACACATTCATTCACACACACACAGACACACACACACAGACATTCACACAGACACTCACACACACAGACACACACACACGGACACACTCACACACAGACACACACACAGACACACTCACACAGACACTCACGCTCACACACAGACAGTCACACATACACACACGCACAGACACTCACACACAGAGACTCACTGTCTCACACACACGCACACCCACACAGACACACTCCCTCCCACACACAGACACACACAGACATACACACTCACACACAAACACACTCACACACACAGACACAAACACTCACACACACAGACACAAATACTCACAGACATAGACACACTCACACACACACACACACAATCACACTCACACAGACACACACACTCACAGACGCACATACACACAGATGTTCACACACTCACACACAGACACACACACTCACACACAGACACTCACACACTCACACACAGACACACACACACACAGACACAGACACACACACTCACACACAGACACACACACTCACACACAGATACACACACAGAATCTCATGCACAGACACACAGACACAGACACTCACACACAGACACATTCACACACTCACACACAGACACTCACACTCACACACTCACACAGACACTCTCACACTCACACACACTCACACACAGACACACACTCACAAACACACTCACACACACACTCACACACAGACACTGACACACACACAGACACACACAGACATACATAAACAGAATCTCATGCACAGACACGCTCACAAAGACAGAGGCACTCACACAGACACAGGCACTCTCACACATAGACACACACACAGACACACACGCACACAGACACATACACAGAATCTCACGCACAGACACACTCACACAGACACAGACACTCACATAGACACGCTCACACTCACGCACACACAGACACAGACACTCACACACACAGACACACACACAGACACAGACACTCACACACTCATACAGACACACACACTCACAGACACACTCACACACACACACACACAGACACTCACACTCACACACACATTCACAGATAGACACACACACGCTCACACACAGACACTCACACAGACACAGACACTCACACACAGACACATACTCACAAACACACACTCACACACAGAGACACACACTCACACACAGACACACACTCACACACACACAGAATCTCATGCACAGATACACTCTCACAGACACAGACACTCACACACACACTCACACACACTCGCACACAGACACTCACACACAGATACACACACAGACACAGACACACACACTCACACAGACACAGACACTTACACAGGCACACACTCACACAGACACACACAGAGGCACTCACAGACACAAACACACACACACACAGACACACATACTCACACACAGACACACACACAGACACACAGACACAGACACAGACACTCACACACACACAGACACACAGACACTCACACATTCACACACACTCACACAGACACACACACAGACACACACACGACACTCACACAAACACACACACAGGCAGTCACACACACACTCACAGACAGACAGACACGACACACACACACACACAGACACACACACACACACAGAGACACTCACATACACACACTCACACACAGACACACACAGACACAGACACAGACCAGAATCTCATGCACAGACACACTCACACAGTCACACACAGACACACACACACTCACACACAGACACTCACACACACACAGACATTCACACACAGAGACACACACTCACACACAGACACGCACTGAATCTCATGCACAGACATGCTCACAAAGACAGTGGCACTCACACAGACACAGGCACACTCACACATAGACACTCACACACAGACACACACGCACACAGACACACACACAGAATCTCACGCACAGACACACTCACACAGACACAGACACTCACACAGACACGCTCACACTCACACACACACGCACTCACACAGACACACACACTCACAGACACACACACACACACAGACACTCACACAGAGACTCACACACTCATACACAGACACACACACACAGACACACACACAGGCACAGACACACACACAGACACACACACAGACACACACACAGACACAGACACTCACACACACACAGACACACACATTCACACACACTCACACAGACACACACAGGCACACACAGACACACACACAGACATTCACACTCACACACACACTCACAGACAGACACACACACACTCACACACATCACTCACACACACACACACAGATACACACACAGACACTCACACACAGACACAGACACACACACAGGCACACACACAGACACTCACACACACAGACACTCACACACACAGACACACACTCACGCAGACACTCACACAGACACAAACACTCACACACACACTCACACACACAGGCACACACTCAAACACAGACACACACACTCACACACACTCACAGACACACATACACAGACACTCACACACAGACACACACACGCACAGACACAGACACGCACAGACACTCTCACACAGACACTCTCACACAGACACTCTCACACAGACACACACTCACACAGACACACACACACACTCACACAGACACACACACAGACACTCACACACAGACACAGACACACACACAGGCACACACACAGACACTCACACACACAGACACACACACAGAGACACACACTCACGCAGACACTCACACAGACACAAACACTCACACACACACACACACACAGGCACACACTCAAACACAGACACACACACTCACACACACTCACAGACACACATACACAGACACTCACACACAGACACACACACGCACAGACACTCTCACACAGACACTCTCACACAGACACTCTCACACAGACACACACTCACACACTCACACACACAGACACTCACACAGACACACACACAGACACTCACACACAGACACAGACACACACACTCACACACTCACACAGACACTCTCACACTCACATACACTCACACACAGACACACACACTCACACACTCACACAGACACTCTCACACTCACACACACTCACACACAGACACACACACACAGACACTCACACACACAGACACACACAGATACTCACACACAGACTCACACACAGACACTCACACACTCACACAGAATCTCATGCACAGACACACACAGACACTCACACACTCACTCACAGACACACACACACACACACAGACACTCACAGACACAGACACACACACAGAATCTCACGCACAGACACACTCACACAGACACTCGCACAGTCACACACAGACACACACACACTCACACACAGACACTCACACACAGACACACACACTCACACACAGACACACACAGAATCTCATGCACAGACACGCTCACAAAGACAGAGGCACTCACACAGACACAGGCACTCTCACACATAGTCACTCACTCACAGACACACACGCACACAGACACACACAGAGAATCTCAAGCACAGACATACTCACACAGACACAGACACTCACACAGACACGCTCACACTCACACACACAGACACTCTCACAGACACAGACACTCACACACAGACACACACACAGAATCTCACGCACAGACACACTCACACAGATACAGACACTCACACAGACACACTCACACTCACACACACACAGACACACACATACACAGACACACACGCACTCACACAGACACACACACTCACAGGCACACTCACACACACACACAGACACTCACACAGACACTCACACACTCATACACAGACACACACACACAGACACACACACACAGGCACAGGCACACACACAGACACACACACAGGCACAGACACTCACACAGACACACACACACAGACACTCACACACTCACAAATAGACACACACAGACGCACACACAGACACTCACACTCACACACACACTCACAGACAGACACACACACACACTCACACACATCACTCACACACAGACACACAGACACACACACAGACACACACACACACACTCACACACAAACACACACACAGACACAGACACACACACAGACACACACACAGACACACACAGACACTCACACAGACACAAACACTCACACACACACACACACAGACACACACTCAAACACAGACACACTCAAACACAGACACACTCAAACACAGACACACACACTCACAGACACACACTCACAGACACACACGCACAGACACACACGCACAGACACTCACACACAGACACTCACACACAGACACACACACGCACAGACACTCTCACACAGACACTCTCACACAGACACTCTCACATAGACACACTCACACACACACACTCACTCACACACACTCACACACACTCACACACTCACACAGACACAGACACACACAGACACACAAAGACACACACAAAGACACACACACAGACACACACACACACACACACACAGACACACACACAGACACACGCACAGACACACGCACAGACACACGCACAGACACACACACATACAGACACACACACACAGACTCACACGCACAGACACAGACACTTACACAGGCACATACTCACACTCACACACAGACACACACAGTGGCACTCACAGATACAGAAACACACACTCACACACAGACACATACACATAGACACACACACACAGACACACACACAGACGCAGACACTCTCACACACACAGACACTCACACATTCACACACACTCACACAGACACACACGCAGACACACACACGACACTCACACAGACACACACACAGACACACACACAGACACAGACTCACACACAGACAGTCACACACACACTCACACACAGACAGACACACACACACAAACACACTCACACACAGACACACACACACAGGCACACACACAGACACAGACTCACACACAGACAGTCACACACACACTCACACACAGACAGACACACACACACAAACACACTCACACACAGACACACACACACAGGCACACACACAGACACAGACACTCACACATTCACTCACACTCACACAGACACACACACACACAGACACACACACAGACACTCACACACACACACACAGACACACACACACGGACGGACACACACAGACACTCACACACAGACACAGGTACACACACACAGACACACACTCACACACAGACACTCACAGAGACACAGACACTCACACACTCACACACAGACACTCACACACACAGACACACACACACACACACAGACACTCACACATACACACACAGACACACACTCACATGCACACTCACACAGACACACACACACTGACACACACACAGACACAGACACTCACACACACACACTCACACACTCACACACAATCACACTCAAACACAGACACACACACTCACAGACACACACTCACAGACACACACGCACAGACACACACGCACAGACACTCACACACAGACACTCACACACAGACACACACACGCACAGACACTCTCACACAGACACTCTCACACAGACACACACTCACACACACAAACACTCACACAGACACACACACAGACACTCTCACACAGACACACACACAGACACTCACACACAGACACAGGTACACACACACAGACGCACACACTTACACAGACACTCACACACACACACAGACACTCACACACACAGACACACACACTCACACACACACAGACACTCTCACATACACACACAGACACACACTCACATGCACACTCACACAGACACACACACACTGACACACACACAGACACACTCGCACACAAACACACAGACACACACTCACACACACACACACACACAGACACAGACACTCACACACACACACTCACACACACTCACACTCACACACAGACACTCACACAGACACAGACACACACACTCACACACAGACACACACACAGACACACACACGCACACAGACACAGACACACACAGACACTCACATACACACACTCACACACTGACACACACACAGACACACACACACAGAATCTCACGCACAGACACACTCACACAGACACAGACACTCACACAGTCACACACAGACACACACACTCACACACAGACACAAACACTCACACACACACACTCACACACAGACACTCACATATACTCACACACACACACACAAACTCACACACAGACACATGCACACAGACACACACACAGACACACACAGACACACACAGACACACTCAGACACACACTCACACACAGACACTCACACAGACACAGACACTCACACACAGACACATACTCACAAACACACACTCACACACAGACACACACACAGAATCTCATGCACAGAAACACTCACACAGACACAGACACTCACACACACACTCACTCACACACACTCACACACACTCACACTCACACACAGACACTCACACACACACAGACACACACAGACACACAAAGACACACACACACACAGACACACGCACAGACACACACACATACAGACACACACACACAGACTCACACGCACAGACACACTTACACAGACACTTACACAGGCACATACTCACACTCACACACAGACACACACAGAGGCACTCACAGACACAGAAACACACACTCACACACAGACACATACACACAGACACACACACTCAAACACAGACACACACACAGACACAGACACTCTCACACACACAGATACTCACACATTCACACACACTCACACAGACACACACGCAGACACACACTCACACACAGACAGTCACACACACACTCACAGACAGACAGACACACACACGAACACACTCACACACAGACACACACAGGCACACACACAGACACAGACACTCACACATTCACTCACACTCACACAGACACACACACACAGACACACACACAGACACTCACACACACACAGACACACACACACGGACACACACACACTGACACTCACACACAGTCACACACTCACTCACTCACACACACACACTCACACACACTCACACTCACACACAGACACTCACACACACACAGACACACACAGACACACAAAGACACACACACACACAGACACACGCACAGACACACACACATACAGACACACACACACAGACTCACACGCACAGACACACTTACACAGACACTTACACAGGCACATACTCACACTCACACACAGACACACACAGAGGCACTCACAGACACAGAAACACACACTCACACACAGACACATACACACAGACACACACACTCAAACACAGACACACACACAGACACAGACACTCTCACACACACAGATACTCACACATTCACACACACTCACACATAGACACACACACAGACACACACACACACTCACGCTCACACACAGTCACACACACACTCACACACACACTCACACACAGACACACACACAGACACTCAGACACTCACACACAGACACTCACACACAGACACTCACACACAGACACTCACACACAGACACTCACTGTCTCACACACACGCACACCCACACACACGCTCACACACTCCCTCCCACACACAAACGTACACACTCACACACAGACATACACACTCACACACAAACACACTCACACACACAGACACAAACACTCACACACACAGACACAAATACTCACACACATAGACACACTCACACAGACACACACACAATCACACTCACACAGACACACACACACTCACAGACACAATACACACACACAGACACTCACACACAGACACTCACACAGACACTCACACACTCACACACAGACACACACACACAGACACACACAGACACTCACACACTCACACACAGACACTCACACAGACACAGACACTCACACACACACTCACACACAGACACACACAGAATCTCACGCACAGACACACTCACACAGACACACACACTCTCTCACACACACTCACACACACACTCACACACAGACACTGACACACACACAGACACACTCACACACAGACACACAGACACAGACATTCACACACACAGACACACACACTCACTCACAGATACACACACAGAATCTCATGCACAGACACACAGACACAGACACTCACACACAGACACTCACACTCACACACCCACACAGACACTCTCACACTCACACACACTCACACACAGACACACACACACAGACACTCACACACACACACACTCACACACAGACACTCACACACACACAGACACACTCACACACACACTCACACAGACACACTCACACACACACTCACACACAGACACACACAGACAAACACACAGGCACACACACAGACACAGACACACACACAGACACACATACACACACTCACACACAGACACTCACACTCACACACCCACACAGACACTCTCACACTCACAGACACACACACACAGACACTCGCACACACAGACACACACATACAGACACACATACAGACATACAGACAGACACACACACTCACACAGACACACTCACAGACACACTCACACACAGACACACACAGACAAACACACAGACACAGGCACACACACAGACACGCACACACACAGACACTCACACAAACACACACACACACACTTACACACAGACACAATCACACTCACACTCAGGCACAGACACAGATACACACACAGACACAGACGCACACACTCACACACAGACACACACATAGAATCTCATGCACAGACACTCACACAGACACAGGCACACACACACACTCACACACAGACACACACAGACAAACACACAGGCACACACACAGACACAGACACACACACAGACACACATACACACACTCACACACAGACACTCACACTCACACACCCACACAGACACTCTCACACTCACAGACACACACACACAGACACTCGCACACACAGACACACACATACAGACACACATACAGACATACAGACAGACACACACACTCACACAGACACACTCACACACACACTCACACACAGACACACACAGACAAACACACAGACACAGGCACACACACAGACACGCACACACACAGACACTCACACAAACACACACACACACACTTACACACAGACACAATCGCACTCACACTCAGGCACAGACACAGATACACACACAGACACAGACGCACACACTCACACACAGACACACACATAGAATCTCATGCACAGACACTCACACAGACACAGGCACACACACACACTGACACACACACACAGACACACTCACACACAGACACTCACACAGACACAGACGCACACACACAGACACAGACACACACACACACAGACACAGACACACACACAGAATCTCACACACAGACACACTCTCACAGATACACACAGACACAGGCACACACACACACACTGACACACTCACACACAGACACACACACATAGAATCTCACGCACAGACACTCTCACACACTGACACACTCGCACACAGACACTCACACAGACACAGACGCACACACACTCACACACAGACACACACACTCACACACAGACACTCACACAGACACATACTCACACACACTCACACACAGACACACACACTCACACACACACACACACAATCTCACACACAGACACACTCACACAGATTCACACAGACACAGGCACACACACACACACACACACTGACACACACACACAGACACACACACATAGAATCTCACGCACAGACACTCACACAGACACAGGCACACACACACACTGACACACTCACACACAGACACACACACACAGACACACACGCACTCACACAGACACACACACTCACAGACACACTCACACACACACACAGACACTCACACAGACACTCACACACTCATACACAGACACACACACACAGACACACACACACAGGCACAGGCACACACACAGACACACACACAGACACACACACAGGCACAGACACTCACACAGACACACACACACAGACACTCACACACTCACACATAGACACACACAGACACTCACACTCACACACACACTCACAGACAGACACACACACACTCACACACATCACTCACACACAGGCACACAGACACACACACAGACACACACACAGACACTCACACACAAACACACACACAGACACAGACACAGACACACACACAGACACACACACAGACACACACAGACACTCACACAGACACAAACACACACACACACACACACACAGACACACACTCAAACACAGACACACACACTCACAGACAGACACTCACAGACACACACACACAGACACTCACACACACAGACACAGGTACACACACACAGACACAGGTACACACACACACAGACACACACACAGACACAGACACTCACACACTCACACACAGACACTCACAACACAGACACACACACTCACACAGACACTCTCACATACACACACAGACACACACTCACATGCACACTCACACAGACACACACACACTGACACACACACACACACAGACACAGACACTCACACACACACACTCAAACACTCACACACACTCACACTCACACACAGACACTCACACAGACACAGACACACACACTCACACACACAGACACACACACGCACACAGACACAGACACACACAGACACTCACATACACACACTCACACACTGACACACACACACAGACACACACACAGAATCTCACGCACAGACACACTCACACAGACACTCACACAGTCACACACAGACACACACACTCACACACAGACACACGCACACAGACACACACACAGACACACACAGACACACTCACACACACTCACACACACTCACACACAGACACTCACACAGACACAGACACTCACACACAGACACATACTCACAAACACACACTCACACACAGACACACACAGAGACACACACACTCACACACACAGAATCTCATGCACAGAAACACACACAGACACAGACACTCACACACACACACACTCACTCACACACACTCACACACAGACACTCACACAGACACAGACACACACAGACACACACACAGACACACACACACACACAGACACACGCACAGACACACACACATACAGACACACACACACAGACTCACACGCACAGACACACTTACACAGACACAGACACTTACACAGGCACATACTCACACTCACACACAGACACACACAGAGGCACTCACAGATACAGAAACACACACTCACACACAGACACATACACACAGACACACACACACAGACACACACACAGACACAGACACTCTCACACACACAGACACTCACACATTCACACACACTCACACACAGACACATACACACAGACACACACACAGACACACACACAGACACAGACACTCTCACACACACAGACACTCACACATTCACACACACTCACACAGACACACACGCAGACACACACGCAGACACACACACGACACTCACACAGACACACACACAGACACACACACAGACACAGACTCACACACAGACAGTCACACACACACTCACACACAGACAGACACACACACACAAACACACTCACACACAGACACACACACACAGGCACACACACAGACACAGACTCACACACAGACAGTCACACACACACTCACACACAGACAGACACACACACACAAACACACTCACACACAGACACACACACACAGACACACACACAGACACTCACACACACACACACAGACACACACACACGGACACACACACACACAGACACTCACACACAGACACAGGTACACACACACAGACACACACACTCACACACAGACACTCACAGAGACACAGACACTCACACACTCACACACAGACACTCACACACACAGACACACACACACACAGACACTCTCACACACACACACAGACACACACTCACATGCACACTCACACAGACACACACACACTGACACACACACAGACACAGACACTCACACACACACACTCACACACACTCACACTCAGACACAGACACTCACATAGACACAGACACACACACTCACACACAGACACACACACAGACACACACAGACACTCACACAGACACAAACACTCACACACACACACAGACACACACTCAAACACAGACACACACACACACTCACAGACACACACTCACAGACACACACTCACAGACACACACACACAGACACTCACACACAGACACTCACACACAGACACTCACACACAGACACACACACGCACAGACACTCTCACACAGACACTCTCACACAGACACACACTCACACACACAAACACTCACACAGACACACACACAGACACTCTCACACAGACACACACACAGACACTCACACACAGACACAGGTACACACACACAGACGCACACACTCACACAGACACTCACACAGACACAGACACTCACACACACACAGACACTCACACACACAGACACACACACAGACACTCTCACATACACACACAGACACACACTCACATGCACACTCACACAGACACACACACACTGACACACACACAGACACACTCGCACACAAACACACAGACACACACTCACACACTCACACACACACACAGACACTCACACACACACACTCACACACTCACACACACTCACACTCACACACAGACACTCACACAGACACAGACACACACACTCACACACAGACACACACACGCACACAGACACAGACACACACAGACACTCACATACACACACGCACACAGACACACACACAGACACACACACACAGACACACACACATAGAATCTCACGCACAGACACTCACACAGACACAGGCACACACACACACTCACACACACACACACAGACACACACACAGACACAGACACACACAGACACTTACACACAGACACAGGTACACACACACAGACACACACACTCACACACAGACACTCACAGAGACACAGACACTCACACACTCACACACAGACACTCACACACACACACACACACAGACACTCTCACATACACACACAGACACACACTCACATGCACACTCACACAGACACACACACACTGACACACACACAGACACAGACACTCACACACACACACTCACACACTCACACACACTCACACTCAGACACAGACACTCACACAGACACAGACACACACACTCACACACAGACACACAGACACACACAGACACTCACACACACAGACACACACACTCACACACACACAGACACTCTCACATACACACAGACACACACTCACATGCACACTCACACAGACACACACACACTGACACACACACACACACAGACACAGACACTCACACACACACACACTCAAACACTCACACACACTCACACTCACACACAGACACTCACACAGACACAGACACACACACTCACACACAGACACACACACAGACACACACACGCACACAGACACAGACACACACAGACACTCACATACACACACTCACACACTGACACACACACACAGACACACACACAGAATCTCACGCACAGACACACTCACACAGACACTCACACAGTCACACACAGACACACACACTCACACACAGACACAAACACTCACACACACACACTCACACACACACACACGCACACAGACACACACACAGACACACACAGACACACTCACACACACACACACAGCCACTCACACAGACACAGACACTCACACACAGACACATACTCACAAACACACACTCACACACAGACACACACAGAGACACACACACTCACACACACAGAATCTCATGCACAGAAACACTCACACAGACACAGACACACACACACACACACTCACTCACACACACTCACACACAGACACTCACACAGACACAGACACACACAGACACACAAAGACACACACACAGACACACACACACACACACACAGACACACGCACAGACACACACTCATACAGACACACACAGACACTCACACATTCACACACACTCACACAGACACACACGCAGACACACACGCAGACACACACACGACACTCACACAGACACACACACAGACACACACTGACACACTCACACACAGACACACTCACACACAGACACTCACACAGACACAGACGCACACACACACACACACACACAGACACACACACAGAATCTCACACACAGACACACTCACACAGATACACACAGACACAGGCACACACACACACACTGACACACTCACACACAGACACACACACATAGAATCTCACGCACAGACAGTCACACAGACACAGGCACACACACACACTGACACACTCGCACACAGACACTCACACAGACACAGACGCACACACACTCACACACAGACACTCACACAGACACATACTCACACACACTCACACACAGACACACACAGAGACACACACACACACAGAATCTCACACACAGACACACTCACACAGATACACACAGACAGGCACACACACACACACACTGACACACACACACAGACACACACACATAGAATCTCACGCACAGACACAGGCACACACACACACTGACACACTCACACACAGACACTCACACAGGCACAGACGCACACACACTCACACACAGACACAGACACACAGACACAGACACAGACACACACACAGAATCTCACACACAGACACAGTCACACAGATACACACAGACATAGGCACACACACACACTGACACACTCACACACAGACACACTCACACACAGTCACTCACACAGACACAGACGCACACACACAGACACACACACTCACACACAGACACACACACAGAATCTCACGCACAGACACATACAGACACACACACACACAGACACACACACACACACACTCACACAAACACTCACACAGACACATGCACAGACAGACACTCACACACAGACTCTCACGCACAGACACACTCACACAGACACAGGCACACACACAGACGCAGGCGCAAATACACACACTCTCACACAAACACACACAGACACACACCCCACACACAAACACACTCACGCACTCACACAGACACATACACTCACACAGACACACACATCAATCTCACACACACGCACGCACACTCACACACTCACACACAGACACTCACATACAGCCACACACACACAGACACAGATACACACACAGAATCTCATGCACAGACACACAGACGCAGAACTCTCACACAGACACACATACACACACTCACACACAGATACTCTCACACACACTCACACAGACACTCTCACACTCACACACACAGACACTCTCACACTCACACACACTCACACACACAGACACACACAGACACACACACACTCACACACAGACACACACACACTCACACACAGACACTCACATACAGACACACTCACTCACAGACACACACACACAGACACACACACAGAATCTCACGCACAGACACACACACTCACACACAGACACTCACACAGACACATACTCACACACACTCACACACAGACACACACAGAGACACACACACACACACACAGAATCTCACACACAGACACAGACACACACACACACTCACACACAGACACTCACACACAGACACTCACACACAGACACTCACACACAGACACTCACACACACACAGACACACGCACAGACACACACACAGACACAGACACAGGTGCACACACAGACACAGACACTCACACACACACAGACGCACACACTCACACACAGACACACACACTCACACACACAGATACACACACACACACAGACGCACACACACACACACAGGCACACACACAGAATCTCACACACAGACACACTCTCCCTCACAGACACAAAATTCACAGATACACTCACACACACTCCCTCTCACACACGCTCACACAGGCACAGGCACACACACACACTGGCACACTCACACACAGACACACACACACAGACACTCACACAGACACAGACACACACACACTCACACACAGACACACACACTCACACACAGACACACACACAGAATCTCACGCACAGACATACTCACACACAGACACCCGCACACTCACACACACACTCTCACAAACACTCACACACAGACACACGCACACTCACACACACACTCACACAAACACTCACACAGACACACACTCTCACACACACTCTCACGCACAGACACACTCACACAGACACAGGCACACACACAGACGGAGGCGCACACACACACACTCTCACACTCACACCCAAACACACACAGACGCACACACCCCACACATAAACACACTCACACAGACACACACACTCACACAGACACACTCACACTCACACACACACACACACACGCACACACTCACACACAGACACACACACAGCCACACACACACAGACACTCACACACACACAGACACACTCACACACAGACACTCACACAGACACAGACACACACACACAGACACTCACACAAAGCCACACACTCACACACAGACACAGACACACACACAGACACAGACACAGACACTCACACACATTCACACTCACAGACACAGACACTCACACACACACACACACACACAGGCACTCACACACACACACATAGACACACACACACAGACACACACACTCACACACACACACACTCCGTCCCACACACAGACAGACACACAAACACACTCACACACACAGACACAAACACTCACACACACACTCACACAAACACACACTCACACACAGACACACTCACACACACAGACACAGACACACACACACAGACACACACACACAGACACACACACAGACACACTCTCCCTCACAGACACAAAATTCACAGATACACTCACACACACTCCCTCTCACACACGCTCACACAGAGACTCACTGTCTCACACACACACACACACACACACACACACACACACACACACACACACACACACACACACACACACACACACACACACACACACACACACACACACACACACACACACACACACACACACACACTCCCCCACACATTGACAGACACAGACTGAAAGTCCATCCTTTCTTTTCTCTACAGGATGTGAGTGTTAAAACGGTTGGTAGAGTGAAGCCCAGCATACAGAAATGTCAAGGTAAGATATGTAATCTCCAAATCTGTCTCTCCCTCATCCTCTCCCCTCCTCCTCACTAACTCTCTCCCTTCCTCATCTGCCTGCCGCTGTCTCTCTCCCTCTTCATTTCTTCTGTCTCTTTCTCTGACACTCTCTCTGTCTCTGTCTCTCTGTCTCTCTCTATCTCTCTGTCCATCTGTTTTTCTCTCTCTCTGTTTCTCTCTCTCTCTGTCCATCTGTTTCTCTCTCTCTCTCTCTCTCTGTCTCTCTCTGTCTCTCACTCTCTCTCTCTCTCTCTCTGTCTCTCTCTCTCTCTCTCTCTCTCTCTGTCTCTCTCTCTCTCTCTCTCTCTGTCTCTCTGTCTCTCTCTCTCTCTCTCTATCTGTGTGTTTCTCTCACTCCAGAACAGAGAACATTACAGCGCAGTAACAGGCCCTTCAGCCCTCGATGTTGTGCTGACATGTGAACCCACTCTGAAGCCCATCTAACCTAGACTATTCCATTCTCGTCTGTATGCTCATCTCTCTCTGTCTCTCTCTATCTGTCTGTCTGTGGGTTTTTCTCCCTCTCTCTCTCTATCTCTCTCTCTGTCTATCTCTCTATCTGTCCCTCCACTCTCTCCCTCTCTCTCTCTGACTCTCTCGCCCTATCTCTCTCTCTCTCTCCGTGTCTGGGAGAAAGTGAGGGCTGCAGATGCTGGAGATCAGAGTTGAGAGGCTGGTGCTGGAAAAGCGCAGCAGGTCAGGCAGCATCCAGGGAACAGGAGAATCGACGTTTCGGGTAAAAGCCCTTCATCAGGAATGCTGCCTATCTCTCTGTGTGCTTTTCTCTCTCTCTATGTCTCTCTGTCTGTCTCTCTATGTGTCTGTGTGTCTGTCTGTCTGTCTCCCTCTGTCTCTCTCTGTCTCTCCCTCCCTCTCTTTGTCTCTCCATCACTCTCTCTCTCTCCCTCTCCCCCTCCCCCTTTCTACCCCTCTCCCTCCCTCCCTCTCCCTCTCCCTCTCCCTCTCCCTCCCTCCCCCTCCCCCTCCTCTCTCCCCCTCCCCCTCTCTCCCCTCACGCTCTCTCCCCCTCCCCCTCTCTCCCCCTCCCTCTCCCTCACCTCCTCTCTCCCTTACCCCTCTCTCCCCCTCACCTTCTCTCCCTCTCCCCTCTCCACCTCTCTCCCCCTAACCCCCTCTCTCCCCCTCACCCTCTCTCCCTCTCCCCCTCTCTCTCCCCCTCACTCCCCCTCACCCTCTCACCCTCTCTCCCCCTCTCTCCCCCTCTCCCCCACTCTCCCCCTCTCCCCCTCTCCCTCTCTCCCCCCTCTCCCTCTCTCCCTCTCCCCACACTCCCCCTCACTCCCCCTCACTCCCCCTCACCTCCCCCTCACTCCCCCTCACTCCCCCTCTCCCCCTCTCTCCCCCTCTCTCCCCCTCTCTCCCCCTCTCTCCCCCTCTCTCCCCCTCTCTCCCCCTCTCCCTCTCTCCCTCGCTCCCTCCTCCCTCCCCCCTCCCTCTCTCTCCCCCTCTCTCCCCTCACCCTCTCTCCCCGTCCCCCTCTCTCCCCCTCCCTCTCTCCCCTCACCCTCTCTCCCTCTCCCCCTCTCTCCCCCTCTCTCCCCCTCACCCTCTCTCCCCATCCTCTTCTCTCCCCCTCCCTCTCTCCCCCTCCCTCTCTCCCCCTCCCTCTCTCCCCCTCCCTCCCTCTCTCCCTCTCTCCCTCTCCCCCTCCCTCCCCCCTCCCTCTCTCCCCCTCCCCCTCTCTCCCCCTCCCCCTCTCTCCCCCTCACCCCTCTCCCCCCTCACCCTCTCTCCCCGTCCCCCTCTCTCCCCGTCCCCCTCTCTCCCCCTCACCCTCTCTCCACGTCCCCCTCTCTCCCCCTCCCTCTCTCCCCCTCCCTCTCTCCCCCTCCCTCTCTCCCCCTCCCTCTCTCCCTCTCTCCCTCTCCCCCTCCCTCCCCCTCTCCCTCTCTCCCTCTCCCCCCTCCCTCCACCCTCCCTCTCTCCCTCTCCCCCTCTCTCCCCCTCTCTCCCCCTCACCCTCCCTCCCCTCCCTCCCTCTCCCTCCTCTCCCTCTCCCCCTCTCTCCCCCTCCCCTCTCTCCCCCTCACCCTCTCTCCCCCTCACCCACTCTCGCTCTCCCCCTCTCTCCCCCTCTCTCCCCCTCTCTCCCCCTCTCTCCCCCTCTCACCCCGTCTCCCTCTCTCCCTCTTCCCCTCTCTCTCCCTCCCCTCCCTCCCCCTCAACCTCTCTCCCCCTCACCCTCACTCCCCCTCACCCTCTCTCCCTCTCCCCCTCCCTCCCCCTCCCTCCCCCCTCCCTCTCTCCCCCTCCCCCTCTCTCCCCTCCCCCTCTCTCCCTCTCCCCCTCTCTCCCTCTCCCCCTCTCTCCCTCTCCCCCTCTCTCCCCCTCTCTCCCCCTCAACCTCTCTCCCTCTCCCCCTCTCTCCCCCTCCCCCTCTCTCCCCCTCTCTCCCCCTCTCTCCCCCTCTCCTCCCCCTCCCCTTCTCTTCGCCTCACCCTCTCCCCCTCTCTCCCCCCTCACCCTCTCCCCCTCTCTCCCTCTCCCCCTCTCCCCCTCTCCCCCTCTCTCCTCTCTCCCTCTCTCCCTCTCTCCCTCTCTCCTCCCTCCTCCCTCCCCCTCTCCCTCTCTCCCCCTCCCTCTCTCCCCCTCCCCCTCCCTCCCCCTCCCCCTCCCTCACCCTCTCCCTCTCTCCCCTCTCCCTCTCTCCCCCCTCTCCCCCTCCCTCTCTCCCCCTCCCTCCCTCTCTCCCTCTCTCCCTCTCCCCCTCCCTCCCCCCTCCCTCTCTCCCCCCTCCCCCTCTCTCCCCCTCCCCCCTCTCTCTCCCTCACCCTCTCTCCCCGTCCCCCTCTCTCCCCGTCCCCCTCTCTCCCCGTCCCCCTCTCTCCCCCTCACCCTCTCTCCACGTCCCCCTCTCTCCCCCTCCCTCTCTCCCCCTCCCCTTCTCCCCCTCCCTCTCTCCCTCTCTCCCTCTCCCCCTCCCTCCCCCTCTCCCTCTCTCCCTCTCCCCCTCCCTCCACCCTCCCTCTCCCCTCTCCCCTCTCTCCCCCTCTCTCCCCTCTCCTCCCCTCCCCTCCCTCCCTCTCCCTCCCTCCTCTCCCCTCTCTCCCTCTCCCCCTCTCTCCCCCTCCCCCTCTCTCCCCCTCCCCCTCTCTCCCCCTCTCCCCCTCTCTCTCCCCCCCCTCTCTCCCCCTCTCTCCCCCTCTCCCCTCTCTCTCCCCTCTTCTCCCCCTCTCTCCCCCTCTCACCCGTCTCCCTCTCTCCCTCTTCCCTCTCTCTCCCTCCCTCCCCCCTTCCCTCCCCTCCCTCAACCTCTCTCTCCCCCTCACCCTCCACTCCCCCTCACCCTCTCTCCCTCTCCCCCTCCCCTCCCTCCCCCTCCCCTCCCCCCTCCCCCCTCCCTCTCTCCCTCCCCCCTCTCCCCCTCCCCCCTCTCTCCCTCTCCCCCTCTCTCCCTCTCCCCCTCTCTCCCTCTCCCCCTCTCTCCCCCTCTCTCCCCCTCACCTCTCTCCCTCTCCCCCTCTCTCCCCCTCCCCTCTCTCCCCCTCTCCCCCCCTCTCCCCCTCCCCCTCTCTCCCCCTCTCTCCCCCTCTCTCCCCCTCCCTTCTCTTCGCCTCACCCTCTCCCCCTCTCTCCCCCCACCCTCTCCCCCTCTCCCCCCTCTCCCCCTCTCCCCCTCTCCCCCTCTCTCCCTCTCTCCCTCTCTCCCTCTCCCTCCCTCTCCCTCTCTCCCCCTCTCCCTCTCTCCCCCTCCCCCTCCCTCCCCCTCCCCCTCCCTCCCCCCTCCCCCTCCCTCACCCTCTCCCTCTCTCCCCCTCCCCCTCTCTCCCTCTCTCCCTCTCTCCCTCTCTCCCTCTCTCCCTCTCTCCCCTCTCTCCCTCTCTCCCCCTCTCCCTCTCTCCCCCTCTCCCCCTCTCCCCCTCTCCCCTCTCTCCCCCTCTCCCTCTCTCCCTTCTCTCCCTCTCTCCCTCTCCCCCTCCCTCCCCCTCTCCCTCTCTCCCTCTCCCCCTCCCTCCC